>NW_004797470.1:591546-605591 GCF_000002075.1 Aplysia californica | reverse complement strand
TAGTCTCCAGTAATAAGAAATATTAGTGTATCAGTTTGAGATTTACAAATTATTATGGTTACGCAGACTGGTATGGTTAGTCTCCAGTAATAAGAAATATTAGTGTATCAGTTTGAGATTTACAAATTATTATGGTTACGCAGACTGGTATGGTTAGTCTCCAGTAATAAGAAATATTAGTGTATCAGTTTGAGATTTACATTGGGAGCTTAGATTTAGTAAGCGTTTTGCGGCACTTACAATACAATTAGGTCATACAAGTGCATGAGTAACAAACACAGAAATGAAGGAGGAGAGATCAGGACGATAGATGCTTGATAGGAAAAAGGAGCAAACCAAACAAGAGCACCCTCCAACAACCCACTCGCTGGAAGCCGGATACCAGGACAAACCAAAAGAAGAACTCAATAGCATTGACTTATTTTTTCCCCCAGCAAGTTCCACTTTGATTGTTTTTTTTCGCCTTTTTCGGAATGTTCGATGTTCAACAAGAATGAGCGGAACAGTCCATGGCTGAAGGGATCCCTTCCCCATCATCTTCTCTTTCCACCTTCCTTTGAAACTGCTTTCTCTCAAAAGCGAAAAATTACACACAGACACTGGCACACAGACACACAGATACACACACACACACACACACACACACACACACACACACACACACATATACACACAAACACACACATACACAAATTCACACAACACACACGCGAGGAATGGCGACAGACTTTAACCAACCTTCATACCTACAAAGCAAAACCAAAATATCAAGCTCCTCTCATAACAAAGTCTATCGTCGTACTCAAAATGTGAGGCAGCGTGGCGGAATCAGGCTCTCGTCCAGTTTTGGGTATGTAGAGGTATTGGTATCATCTTAAAGCTTGTTCTCTTGTCTTTATTTGATGAAAAAACTATCCATTTATCTTGAATACAAGTCGAGATATTTGCGAATGAAGGAGGTGGAGGTCATAATCTGATTTCAGAGGTAAAATTAGTGAGAAAATGGCCGCCAAAGATTAGTTATTTCCTTAACTTTAGAGTCCGCGGTAACTGAAAATTTACATTTTTTGTGCCTTTAATCAATATTTTAAAGAAAAACCCATACAGAAATAAGTTCTTTAATGGGTATGGAAGGTGTTGAGCCAAAAAACAGAAATTTGATAAAAATTCACAAACCTGCGGAAAAATGCAAGTTTCTTCACTTTGATCATTTTGACAAGAGCCTGATTCCACCACGCTGCCTGACAAATATGAAAATAAAAGTACACCCTTCTTAAAAGTACACCCTTCTTTTTTTCCCTCATGAGAATTTCCTTCATGGAGGACGAACCAGCCCCCTAGGCACCAGACGTTTCTTTTGCATCCAGAAATAAATTGATTTCCAAATCGCGTTTCTCACTAATCTTGCCCACAAAGCCGGCGTAAACAATGTATGCAAACCACGCGCACAATACGACCATCAACTCGGTCGTCCACGATTTATTCCCCGTTTCCGATTACGACTTCCGGCGTCCTCTTCCAACATCGCACCAATACCGCACCCACCCTCCTAAAAAAACAACAGCGACAACTGCAGTGCCCGTCGATGGCATCCTTCATGCACAAAACGCGGAGCCCAGATTCCATGACTCTATAGTAGGCAGCCTCTTGTTATAAGGTTACGGTCGATTACGTCTAATCCGGGGACACAGTAGATTCGAAGAAAGTCAAGCTGAATAATTGCGTTATTGCATTATAGGCTGAGCCCGACAGATCTTTTTTTTTCTTAAATATAAATTTATGTCATGGACTGTCTTTTTTCTCAGATGAAGACAAAAAGCAAAGAAAAGTGTTAAAAAAACTTATAATTATATAAATTCAAAGCACGCAATATAAGCACAAGGCGAAATTGAGTCTACTCAGTTGGGTTTTTTTTTCTTTCTTTTCATTCTGACCAGTCTTCTAGAACACGTCAACGTTACTGAACAACTACTTGCATTGTTATTTTTTTTTTCCATATTATTAATCTTACTGTCTATATAATTGTCTGTCTGTCTGTCTGTCTGTCTGTCTGTCTGTCTGTCTGTCTGTCTGTCTGTCTCGGAATCCATATATACGAAAACAGCTATCAGTCTATCTTCATGTATATCTAACAAGTCATCTCTGCTGATTTATCTATTGTGTCGATCAATCTCTATTTCTATTTTAAAAATATGAGGCAAACAAAAATAGAATCCAAGGCGACATCTTCATGTTCCCCTCTTGTACACAATAAACATACACACAAGCGTACACACACAAACACACACACACACACACACACACAAACACACATATAAACACACATGCACACACATACATGCACATACACACACACACACACACACACACACATAAACACACATCCACACACATACATGCACACACAAGCACACACACACACACACATCCATACACATACACACACACACAAGCACACACACACACACACACACACACACATACACGCAAACACAAGCACACACACACAAACACACACACAAAGACAACCCTACACTACAAAGACACCACCACAAAACAGAACAAGCACTTCTAACAAATCAATGTCCATGAACAATACCCCATCATAGACGCGTCGCGGTTTACTAAACAATAACAGATTGTTCACTTCCACGCGCACCGAGACGTAAACACCATTTCCATCAAGTGTTATCATTTTCTCTTTCTGACACGGCGCGTCATCCATCTCCCGCCAACTGGTCGCTGCTAGATAGCTCAAAATCAGTCTATATGAAACATGACACGGCTAGACCGCGTCTGTCTGTCATCAAGTAGCCTTTACAATTTTTTAGCGGTCATAGCAGCTGTTTGGGCTGGATATATTGCTGTATACACGAATATCGTGTTTGCTTCTCGTTAGTTTTGTCACGATGACCTTAGGCTGGGTGTAGTGTCGTGTGACGATTCTTGCGGAAAGAAACACAAGTTGTTGACGCTATTCTGGGGGACTGTTTTTAGTTTTAGTTAGAGTTTTACGGTACTTGCAACACAATACGGTCAAATAAGTGCCGAAGATCAGAGGTGTTACAAGAGAGTAACAAACACAAAAAAGAAGGAGGGGAGATAAAGGCGATAGACGTTTGATAGGAAAGAAGAAGCAAACCAGAGCACCCACCAACCACCCACGGGGGCGGCCGAAGCCTACTCTTATCGATTTTATACCACCAAGGTGGAACTTGCACACGGGCCCTCCGAGATTTTTCGCCATTGTCCGAGAAGGCTAGGTGTAGATCTTTCCTACCAGAAGATCAGGGGTGTGGCAGAAAAACAGCAGGAAGGAGGAGCCAAGGAGTAGCAGTAGAAAGGCTGCAGAAAGAGTCAGGAGCCCAGAGGAGGGGGCAAATGAGATGAGGGGGTGGGGGGGCAGAAAGTGGAAATGAAAGCAGACAACAGAACATTGCTAGAGAGCAGGAAAGGAAGTGAAATGAGACAATTTAATTTTAGGAAGAAAAATTTCGGTCGCTACCCGGATTCGAACCCGGGACCTTTGAATGAGAGGCCAACACCTTAACCTCTAGGCCACGAGAGCCCCCTACTTTACCTTCGATTTTCTCAACATAGCACTTTTCGGGAGAGCCCCCTTGTGCTTAAAAGCGACCAATTTATCCACAAGGAGCAGAAGCACAGATTGTTCTAAATGACAGGTTTCTCCTCTGGGAAACAGAATTATGAAATGTCTTCATCAGCGCCAGGGTCATTTCTTTTTTTAAGCAAAGACTGGAAATAAATTTTCATCAAACCTTTGGAGTCTGACTTTTATGCGTCTATTTTATGCCGCTAATTTCCCAGACAGTACCTTGCACAATATTGTTATTTTTCTCTTTCGCTTCCCTCTCTCTCTCTCCAAGTCTCTTTCTTTCTCTCCCCCATGTTTCTCTATCTGTCCCCTTCCCCCCTCTCCCTCTTTCTCTCTCTCTCTCTCTCTCTCTCTCTCTCTCTCTCTCTCTCTCTCTCTCTCTCTCTCTCTCTCTCTCTCTCTCTCTCTCCCCCCCCTCTCTCTCTCTCTCTCTCTCTCTCTTAATATTTTTTACTCGCTCCCTCCCTCTTTCTCCTCATATTTCCCTCAAAAGCTTTCTATTTTGCCCCACACGCTCTTGAACAGAACGACAACTTTCCGCCGAAAAGATCCACGTAAAGCACTTTGTATAATTGCCGGTAATATGGATATATTATTTTCCTATGGGAGCGCACACCAGGTTCATATGTGAGGCAGCGTGGTGGAATCAGACTCTCGTCAGTTTTTGGGCATGTAGAGTTATGGATATCATCTTAAAGCTTGTTCATTTGTCTTTATTTGGATGAACAAAGTATTCATTTGTCTTGAATACACGTCGAGATATTTGCGAATGAACGAGGTGGGGGTCACCTGTTTTCAGAGGTAAAAATAGTGAGAATATGACTGCCAAAGATTAGTTATTTCCTTAGCTTAAGAGTTCGTGATAACCGAAAATTTACATTTTTTGTGCCTTTAATCAACGTTTTTCAGAAAAATCCACACAGAAATGAGTTCTTTAATGGGCATGAAAGATGTAGAGCCAAAAAAACAAAAATTGGATAAAAATTCGCTAACCTGCGGAAAAATGCAAGTTTCTTCACTTTGATTATTTTGACGAGAGCCTGATTCCACCACGCTGCCTCACATATTTTCCTATGGGAAAGTACACCAGGTTCATATTTCCCTTAATGGACAGCTCTGCAACTGGAAACGGGCCACGTACCTAGTTCTCTCTCAGCGAACACAGCAATTGTAATAACCTCAGTAATACAATGCCGCCACTTGTGATAGCAGTGCGACCAACACAAACAAACAATACAAGAAAAACTCATTCGAAAATCCTAAAGATAACAAGTTCGTTGAAGGAAAGAGAACAAGAAGAAATATAATAGAAAGAAAATCAAAGAGAAACCGTGCTGCTAACAAAAGCACGAACATCAGAAAGAAAGGGAAAGGAGAAGTATGGTAATTGGGAAGGAGGCCAATTACTAGGCAATCAATGAATTCATCGATCAGGCAAGAGCCATCAAATGAATTATGCGTAAAACCATCCATCATTACTTTTTCTTTTTTATTATTAATTTTTTGTCGGGATTGTTTTTCTCAGAAACAGCTAGTTTTCCTCCATTTGCAAAGAGTCTGCCTTCGTGCTATGCAAAAGCATCAAATCATTTATGACAATAAATATTATCACAAACACACACACACACACACACACACACACACACACACACACACACACACACACACACAAACACACACACACACACGTGCACACATACACACACATACACACACAATACACACATTGATACACAGACACACAAACTCTCTCTCTCTCTCTCTCTCTCTCTCTCTCTCTCTCTCTCTCTCTCTCTCTCTCTCTCTCTCTCTAACTTTATCTCTATCTCCATCTCTCTTTCTCTCTCTCCCTCATTATCATCATTATGAAGCACCTGAAACAGACATGGACGATCACTGTCTGTCTGTCTGTCTGTATGTCTGTCTATCCTTCTATCTGTCTGTCTATCTATCTGTCTGTCTGTCTGTCTGTCTGTCTGTCTGTCTGTCTGTCTGTCTGTCTGTCTGGCTGGCTGGCTGGCTGGCTGGCTGGCTGGCTGTCTGTCTGGCTGTCTGGCTGTCTGTCTGTCTGTCTATTAGTCTGTCTGTCTCTCTGTCTGTCTGGGGAGCATTTTTTCAACAAATCAGTATTAAATCAAATTCACTTTGAACAACTGAATACACTTTGTAAAAAGCTCGTGCGACCGCTGGAATAGTCAAACTGTTCTCAACGTGACTTTATAATTTATAGTGCATCTGTCCTCTCCTTCCCTTCCATCTCAAAACTTCAACGTACCTTTTTGGGAGCTGTGTAATAATTGTAATGAAGAACTATTTGTGAGACAGCGTTAAGAAATCAGGCGCTCTCCAAATTGTTTCTACATGTATCTGTTTCTCAGATCTTTTTTATTTATCTTGTATTTCTAATAATGAAGTGGGCTGGGAAGGTTCCTACTGTATGACAGGAAAAGAATGATAGTTTTTTACACTACCGGTATTATTAATGCTTTCCTACCTGATAAGTCGGTCATTAGAACACATGCTTCATCAGGCAGCTAATCTAAACTGTTATTATTAATAATGCAGGAGATATTTACACTAATCACACTTTCTATAAATAATATCCTCTGAACTGTCACGTTATGCGACGTCAGAGTCGTTAGTTAACTCATGAACTGTATGCTTCCCGGGAAGCTGAGAATGTTTCGGAGTGTTCTATGGTCTGCTGGGGTAATAATATAATGCTGTTGAGCAGGGATATGCGCTATACAAAGGCTATCTATTATTATTATTGTTAGTTAACTCTATCCGTACGCCCTGGAGTCATTTTGTACCCCCGGGGTTGTATTCTCCACATTTTAGAATACTTCTAGTGCTAAGATCTCTTTGAAACTTTCAGTATTTCTCAAGAAATCATTTTGACAGATTGCTATGCAAAGCGTACGGAGCGGATTAACGAGTAAATTTCCTCTTTGGAAAGTGGTGGCACAGAGTTCCCCACGTCGTATGATACGATAGTAAAACACGACGTACGGGTAGGGTTAAAGTGGTGGCACAGAGTTCCCCCACGTCGTATGGATACGATAGTAAATCACGACGTACGGGTAAGTGCCCGCATCAGAGAGTCTCTTACAGGGAGTCTGAGACTCTCCACCGACCAACATTCGTTAAAATACTACATTTCATAATAAATAATATACTTTTCTTTATAAAAATTTTCTTTCCATGTATAGGCCGGGAAACGGGCCGGGTAAAAACCGTTGTAGTTATTGTTCATGGAAGGAAGCTGTGGCGACGTCGATCGTGCTGGATTCTTGTAGGAAAAGACGTTAAGTCCAACGTTGGGGTAAATTGTGTCGAGTGCATCTCTCTTATAATCAGAACCAAAGAAGGCCCTTAGCAAAAAATGAGATAATAATAATAATAATAATAATAATAATAATAATAATAATAATAATAATAATAATAATAATAATAATAATAATAATAATAATAATAATAATAATAATAATAATAGCCAGTCTACATAATAACATCTAAGAAAAAATAATGAAAAACGAAAAGTAAAATATAATACAAATGGTTATTATCCAAAGAGAGTGATGTACTTCTGTTGTAAGGTTCTATCACAAAACGCTTAGCACAGTCTGCAAACCTCAAAGAAAAAGATATGGGCCGTGACATATTATGTGATGTGGCGTGGTGGAATCAGGCTCTCGTCAAAATAAGCAAAGTGAGGAAACATGCATTTTCCCACAGATTTATGAATTGTTATCAATTTTTTAAATTTTGGCTCAACACCTTTCATGCCCATCAAAGAACTCATTTCTGTGTTGTTTTTCTGAAAAACGTTGATTAATGGCACAAAAATGTAAATTTTCAGTTACAACGGACTCTTAAGCTAAGGAAATAACTAATCTTTGGAGGCCATTTTCTCACTAATTTTACCTCTAAAAATAGGTGACCCCCACCTCCTTCATTCGCAAATATCTCGACTTGTATTCAAGGTGAATGGATATTCTTTTCATCCAAATAAAGACAAGTGAACAAGCTTTAAGACGAAACCAATAACTCCACATGCCCAAAAATTGACGAGAGCCTGATTCCACCACGCTGCCTCACATAATTTACTCTGTCAATGTTCATATTATGACGTTTTGCTGAAGCCAAGAACTGCTTGCAGAAAAAATCATATTAAATAACAAGATGGTACAGTGCACTCTATCTTCGAAGCGAACAAGAAATGTTCCCAATATTAAAAACGTGTTTCTCTTGTTCGGCAAATGAGGCGTTTCGTCATTAAACCTGTCATTTGAAAAAGTACATAAATATATACTGGAAAACCTTACTCTTGCTACGTACGGTATGTTATACGGGCTGCCCACTACGACTGGATCGGGCCGATCGCCCGACTCGATCGCCTGAAACAGAAAACTGTGAGGCAGCGTGGTGGAATCAGGCTCTCGTCAATTTTTGGGCATGTAAAGTTATTGGTATCACCTTAAAGATTGTTTACTTGTCTTTATTTGGATGAAAATATATCCATTTATCTTGAATACAAGTCGAGATATGTTCGAACGAAGGGGGTGGGGTTCATCTATTTTCAGAGGTAAAATTAGTGAGAAAATGGCAGCCAAAGATTAGTTATATCCTTAGCTTAAGAGTCCGTGGTAACTAAAAATGTACAATTTTTTAACCTTCAATCAACGTTTTTCAGAAAAATCCACACGTAAATGAGTTCTTTAATGGGTAGGAAAGGTGTTGAGCCAAAAAACAAATTTTTTTTAAAAAATCACAAACCTGTGGAAAAATGCAAGTTTCTTTACTTCGATTATATTGACGAGAGCCTGATTCCACCACGCTGTTGATTTTGAGGCGACCGAGTCGGGCGATCGTCCCGATCTGCCAATCCCATCCGTAGTGGGCACCCCGTATTACCGTGAAACATTCATTGGACATTCCGAGAAAAGTAGATTATGGGACAAACGAGAGGTTGGGACTCCCAGAAGATCTCAGGTTACGGAAACCATTCACACGCATTAACAACTCGAAACTGGCACATTCTGGTGTTTGGGGGCTGAGGAAAATTACCAGTCTTTATAGAGATATGTTTTTGAATTCTTTGTCTGCGAGCCCGTGGGTGGAAACTGAAGTACGCACTAAATTATCGCAACAATACATTTTCACCGCATTCTCGGGGGCGTTTGATGTTTCAACATTTTCAATTATTGATTTCGGTGCCATTTCTTTGTTGTTCTGACATATTGAAGATGATGAGGAAAATGATGATATCCTCATTATCATCATCATCATGCCAGTATACAGCGCTCATTTAGTTTTTTTCTCGGTTGCTCCCGAGGAATCCCAAGAGGCGAAACGTTGAGCTGTGTCTATTAAACAAATTTTAAACATTTCATATTGTTATGTTATTTTGTCAGAAATTCAAAAAAGACTCTCCCTCCTACTCTGCTTTCCAATCATCATCATCATCATCATCATCATCATCATCATCATCATCATCATCATCATCATCATCATCATCATCATCATCATCATCATTATCATCATCATCATATAATAATAATAATAATAATAATAATAATAATAATAATAATAATAATAATAATTACTATCATTATTATTATTTTATTTTAAATTATTATTATTATTATTATTATTATTATTATTATTATTATTATTATAAATTGCATTTACATAGCGGTCTATCCCATACAAGTAGAGCTCTGAGATCTTAAGATTATATAAAAGTGCGCATACATACGGAATTACATTGGACTTCGGCATGTGTACAGGGGAGGGGGGCAGGAAGAAAAAATAGGGTGGAGTAGCTTGGCACACAGACAAAGACGATAAAACATGGCACACAGACAAAGACGATAAAACATGGCACACAGACAAAGACGATAAAACATGGCACACAGACAAAGACGATAAAATATAACACACAGACAAAGACGATAAAACATGGCACACAGACAAAGACGATAAAACATGGCACACAGACAAAGACGATAAAACATGGCACACAGACAAAGACGATAAAACATGGCACACTCACTCACTGCCACACATCATGCTACCTCAACACATACCTGAAATTCTCACAAGTATCGAAAGGTGATAAAGACCGCGAGCTGTTACCATAAAAATATCTACTGACAATAAAATACAGGCGCTTTGACTTGATCTGCAAGGCAACCTTCAAAACAAGTTTACCATAATAAGGTTTGAGAAATAATAGCTTCGAGGCAAGACTGCTCAATCATGAATTTAAAAGCATACAGGCGACTTGTAGCTGTAAATCTGGAGACAATATGTCTGGCATCCGTGGCATTCGTGTTTCAGTGAGCCATAAATAAGTCACATCTGATATAGAAGACATCTTTATGAGCCGAGTTTCACCTTGATACCAGTTTGAAACATGTCTTTGATGCTGTTTTAAGCTCATTTACATACCTAGAATAAGCCAGAGGTTGCAGCTGGTGAAAAAAATGAGACAGGAAGTAAAATGTCAAGATGAAGGAAAAGCTCGCAACAGTAAAGGCAGAATTACACACTATGCTACATCTGTAGAGACACCGGAAGGTGCTAAAGTGTGAAATACAGCTCTTTCATTTCCGCTCACTACAACCGGCATTGTCGCGCTCGCACTGAACCTTGCAAGTCAACCATCATGCTCAGCGGATATAGAAGATATGTGAGGCAGCGTGGTGGAATCAGGCTGTCGTCAAAATAATCAAAGAGAAGAAACTTGCATTTTTCCGCAGGTTTGTGAACTTTTATCAAATTTTTCTTTTTTTGCTACACACCTTTCATGCCCATTAAAGAACTCATTTCTGTGTGGAGTTTTCTTTAAAATGTTGATTAAAGGCACAACAAATGTAAAATTTCAGTTACAGCGGACTCTAAAGTTAAGGAAATAATTAATCTTTGGCGGCCATTTTCTCACTAATTTTACCTCTGAAAACAGATGACCCCACCTCCTTCATTCTCAAATATCTCGACTTGTATTTAAGATAAACGGATATTTTTTCCATTCAAATAAAGACAAGTGAACAAGCTTTAAGATGATACCAATAACTCTTCATGCCCAAAAATTGACGAGAGCCTGATTCCACCACGCAGCCTCACATATAGCAACTATCATGAGTTGTGACGAAACAGTAGCCTCCGCGGGGGACGGAACATTGCGCAAGTTCTGCCAGGTTGTGCAACAGATTACTCAATAAGTCGCCTTCCTATGGATGGTAAATTTCGCCGGTTTTTCTGTGTGGGATCGATTCTGAAGTAAGTGTGGTCGAATCAGAATTGCGACCTCGACTATGATTGAGTGGCACTAAAAACCGCATATTTGGAACTCTTTCTCTAAAAGAATAATAAAGACAGGAAAAGGGTCCCCAAATTATCGTTATGGACATTTGTTATATATAACGGTGGATACATGGGTATTCAAAACATGTGTTAGAACACCATGAAAAGAACGCTCAATTAAAGTTTCTTAAAGTTTTAGTAGAGGTTTTACGGCGCTCGCAACAGCATAAGGTTATATGAGCGCCATAAGATTAGAGGTGCTACAAGAGAGTAACAAACATAAAAAAGATGAAGCGGAGATAAGGGTAATAGATGTTTGATAGGAAAGAAGAAGCAAACCACACCAGAGCACCCGACAACCACCCACGCTCAATTCAAGAACACTAAAGGAGTTGCAAGGCTTCACAATGCAGTTGTTAGTTGTCCCGTTTTAAATGCCAAGGCTGAAGCTCAGAAACCCATAATTTAAATTGTTTGAATGTGTACTTAAGCCTGTGCTCACGATCTATTCACCCACTTAATTTCCCCCCCCCTCCTGCCCCTCCCCCCCCCCAAAAAAACATGAAAGCACACACACACATACACATACACACACACACACACACACACACACACACACACACACACACACACACACACACACACACACACATACACAAACGCAATTTTTAAGTTGTTCCGAGTCTCAAAAATTGCCCAAACCAAACAAGTCCAAGTGGTTATATAAAAAACCAATAGCTTACTTCTTTGCAAGCATCTTATGGGTATAACGAGATCAGAAGTTGAAGCCTTCCAAGAACTGTGCGTGCATTAGAAATGATCTATAGAGAGAATTCTCCACGAGCAAAAAGGTCACAAAATTGCTTTGATAAAAAAGGAACACTCGATAAGCGTCACTCAAGGATGGATGATAGATCACAAAAACAGTTTGTTGCGACACAAGGGAATCACAGATCGAAGACAAGTACAATACTGCAGCGTTGTCTTCGCACATTTTCTCAGGTGAGAGAGTGTGGAGTAGGAGCAGGACGATAGACTTTTATCAGCACCAATTTAGTGACAACGTGAGTTTATGAAAGAAGGACACCATAACATTGACCAGGTGTTAAACAATAAATGTGAGGCAGCGTGGTGGAATCAGGCTCTCGTCAATTTTTGGGGATGTAGAGTTATTGGTATCATCTTAAAGCTTGTTCATTTTTCTTTATTTGGAAGAAAAAAATATCCATTTACCATGAATACAAGTCGAGATAAATGAAGGAGGTGGGGGTCACTTGTTTTCAGAGGTAAAATTATTGAGAAAATGGCCTCCAAAGATTTGTTATATCCTTAGCTTAAGAGTCCGTGGTAACTGAAAATTTACATTTTTTTGTGCCTTTTGCCAACGCTTTTCAGAAAAATCCACACAGAGATGTGTTCTTTAATGGGTATGAAAGGCGTTGAGCCAAAAAACAAAAAATTGATAAAAATTCACAAACCTGCGGAAAAATGCAAGTTTCTTCACTTTGATTATTTTGACGAGAGCCTGATTCCACCACGCTGTCTCACAAATGTACTAACCCCAAAACGATGCTGTTTTTTTAGGGGCTTTTTAATTGCAGATTTGTTTTAAATTCGTGATATCGGTTTCATAACTGTGAGAAATATTTTGCCACAAATCCAAGTTCTGAATGTTGAAAAAAAGCCAGAAAAAGCATGATGTAGGAAGCAACAGTTTACTGTTCAAATAAATGAAACAGCTTTGTCTCTGTCCTGTAAAATGTTGCTCCCTGGGCCTATAACATTTTAACAGCTTGCAGATGATAAGCGCAACAAATCAGTAAGACGAACTACTGCTGGGCCGTATATCAATATATTATTATACATTTGTATTATATTATACATTTGTATATTTTTCCCTTCTGAAAACGATTAACGTTTAGGTAGGACTACAGAAGAAAGAGAATCACCAACACAGTGGGGCAATATGAAGATCTACTGACCACAACGAAGAGACGAAAACTAAAATGGTATGGGCATGTCACAAGATCCACAGGACTTGCCTAAACAATTCTGCAAGGAACCGTACAAGGAAAGAGAAAGAGAGCAAGGCAGAGAAGGAGATGGGAGAACAACATTACAGAATGGACAGGAAAGACGATGGGTGACAATCTGAGGAGAGCAGAGGACAAAAATAAATTGCGAGAGCTGGTTTTCTAATGCAGTGGTGACCCAACGGTTGCCCCAACCACGGGATAGAAGAAGAAAAAGAATAGAAGAAAAAAAAACCGGGAAGCATACTACGCTAGTTTCACAATACAAAATTGGGGTATTCTGTCGACGATCTGTCTAACCTGTCAAGACTCGCTAACGTAGTAAACCCAGACTTGCTTGTCTCAATGAAGAAAAAAAACTGCTCAAAACGACCACCCATTGTCGAAAAGAAAAAGTGGTCTGTCTAGACATGTTGTCTTCATGGAGCTATTCTGAGAAAAAGAAGAAATGGTGGAGAAAAAAAAGTGGTCGTTTGTATTGGAGAGTAGTCTTAAACAGGCGGTCCTTAGAAAAGCGTGTGGGTAGTTGGCGGGTGCTGAGGTGTGGTTTGCTCCTTCTTTCCTATCAAACATCTATCGTCCTTATCTCCCCTTCTTCTTTTTTATGTTTGTTACTCTCTTGTAACATTGTAACAACTCTAATCTTCTGGCGCTCATATGACCTTATGCAGTTGCGAGTGTCGTAAAACCTCTGCTAAAACTAAACTAAAGAAAAGCGTATTGTTGTATATATATATATAATAGAACTTCAAATTGTATCATGTCTTTAATGAGTGAGTACGGATTAGGGAGGGGAGTTGGTGGGGTTGGTAGTAAGAGTATTTTTGTCGTTTTAAATGTTCACGGCACGGCATCTGTCCAAATGCTCCAAAGGCTAACAAGATTCAAACCAAAGTCCCCAATACAGCAGACAACACGACACCGACTGAGCTAGAGATATACTCACACCCGATTCAACAGCAACCAACATTCTTGTTTCTCCCAGTCGCTCGCGTTATACTCGTTTGTTTGTTTGTTTAGTATAGGGTTTTACGGCGCTCGCAACTGCATAAGGTCATATGAGCGCGCGGGACACACCTAATACT
>NW_004797470.1:581477-582896 GCF_000002075.1 Aplysia californica | reverse complement strand
AAGAAGAAGAAGAAGAAGAAGAAGAAGAAGAAGAAGAAGAAGAAGAAGAAGAAAAAGAAGAACAAAAAAGAAGAACAAAAACAACAACAATAACAACAACAACAACAACAACAACCATACTAACAGACGATCGGAAAACATAGAAAGCGAAGCAAAACCAACAAGATTAATTTAAACTGAAAATATAACAACCAAAATAGATCTACAGAACTATCAGCACCAACGACATGTTCCTCTAAGATTAAACAGGGTTCAGCAATCTCTCTTTGGCAGTTTCCTGGTCTGTTTTCTTTCTACGTTCTAACGATTTTCCTTTAATGGAATCACGTTCCAATTACCGGGTACCTTCATTTTCACAACCGCTTTCATCATAAATACGTGAGGGAAAACTAAATTGGAAATCAAAGCGCATATTTCTATACCGGAATTTAATGCAATATAAGAGCGTCATTTCGTTGGATCTGCAATAAAAAAAAGTATTCTCTCTCTCTCTCTCTCTGTCTTTCTCTCTCTGTCTCTCTCTCTGTCTCTCTCTGTCTCTCTCTCTGTCTGTCTGTCTGTATGTCTCTCTCTCTCTGTCTCTCTCTGTCTCTCTCTCTCTCTCTGTCTCTCTCACTCTCTCTCTCTCACTCTTTCTTTCTCAGTCGGTCTCTCTAGATAGACAGATAGATAAATAGATAGATACATAGATACATAAATACATAGATAGATAGATACATAGATAGATAATAGACAGATAGATAATAGACAGCCAAACAGGCAGACAAACAGAAAGATAGACAGACAGACAAACAAACATAGCTATCTAGATAGATCGCAAGCAAGCTAGATAGATAGATAGATAGATAGATACAATACACAGCATAGAATCTATGAAGCCCCGCTGTGATTCACTGAGATGGATTCCTAAACTGTTCTCTTTATCGACCCGAGTGCTTTTGTCTCAGTCTTGTGCCAAGAATATCAGTCACGTGACAGAATATTTTCGGCTGAAGCGTATCCCGAGACTGAATATAAATGTCATTATTCAGGTTGGGGTGTGTTGCCTTTCGTAAATCGAACTCCTTCGCGCCAAAATGATTGCTATATGTGAGACAGCGCGGTGGAATCAGGCTCTCGTCAAAATAATCAAAGTGAAGAAAAAAATGATTGCTATATGTGAGACAGCGCGGTGGAATCAGGCTCTCGTCAAAATAATCAAAGTGAAGAAACTTGCATTTTTCCGAGGGTTTTTGAATTTTTATTTGAATTTTGTTTTTTGGCTCAACCCTTTTATGCCCATTTAAGAACTCATTTCTGTTTGGATTTTTCATGAAAACGTTGATTAAAGGCACAAAAATGTACATTTTCAGTTACCACGGACGATTAAGCTAAGGAAATAACTAATCTTTGGCGGCCAATTTCTCACTAATTTTACCT
>NW_004797470.1:579325-580782 GCF_000002075.1 Aplysia californica | reverse complement strand
AGAGAGAGAGAGAGAGAGAGAGAGAAAGCCAGAGAGAAAGAGAGAGAGAAGAGTGAGTGAAGTACACGCAGGCACGCGCTACAAACACATTGACAGACGCACATACGCACAGAAATGGTACGTGTTACATGCTCCACAAACACAAATTCAAGGGGGGGGGGGGGTTCAGTTAGTACAGGCCAATAGCATTTCTGTTGGTAACTTTTCAGTCTCTTTACTCGCCCTTTCTGTTTTTGCTTTGTGGAAGTCTATTTAAATCCTCCATTCGGAACCTCTCCTCTCTCATGCCCTTTTTAACTCCCAGTGAAGCATAGGCCATCAACAATATTTCTAAGCGATGCCTGTCCTGTGCATCCTTTTCTAGCTGTTTCCATGATGTCCCCGCCTTTTCCATTTCCGCATGTACCGCTCGCCTCCATGCCATCTTTGGTCTTCCTTTCTTTCCTTTTTCCTTGTCCATTCGGAACCTACTTTAACTTAAAAGCGCATCCAGGGCCTCTACTCTACTCTGGGGCCCATTTGGAGTTGCTCTGACATCATGTGAAACAGGCGCTTTTAAGTCACGTCCAGAATGAGAGGTCTAAATAACTCCCCCTCCTTCCTTTCTTGCTTTCATTATACTATGTTCACAGTAAAACTTCAATATTTTCTGTAATATCTGTGTGTTTAAACCCCTATCGAAACAATTTGTGAGGTGTGCTGACAAAATGAGTTACTTGTCGGGTTTAGCCGTATG
The DNA here is from genome assembly GCF_000002075.1 of Aplysia californica. Taxonomy (NCBI): domain Eukaryota; kingdom Metazoa; phylum Mollusca; class Gastropoda; order Aplysiida; family Aplysiidae; genus Aplysia; species Aplysia californica. The sequence goes on along the minus strand of NW_004797470.1, from coordinate 580,046 downwards.
GTAATTGATATATAAACTTTATGAGTACTTGTAAGTCCGAAATAGTAAAAGACACGGTAGACTTGAACAAAATAGGATCAATTGAAATTGTATAAATCTGACTGTAGTGTTGATTTTCGGCCTATATCTCCATTCTTGGAGTGCAAGAAGTAACTCATTTTGTCAGCACGCCTCACATTTACATCATAATTACAGGTGGCTTTTCGACCCGCCAGTTCGGAATACCCAGCAGCTGAGACGGTTAAAACACCTCAGCAGAAAGACCATGCTACTGGATACAATTTTCTCCCCTCACGGGTATAGAACTCGGGTCTCCTGCGATCGAGAGCGAAACGCCAACCCCTGCACCACAAATGCAGGAGTAAAAAACCCCTGTTCTCCTTCCATTTCTCTTCGGGTGCCTGACGTATGCTCGTGCATAATGTCTTCTTTTTCCAGAAGACTGTTTCGCTGAGCTCCTTCCTCCACAGAGACGTATCAGTTCCAGCCCCCTTCCGTGCTGTGTTCCCTTTTCTTTTGATCTTGGCTGAATCTCGAAAGAACTCTTAAGATCTTTGACTTTTCTCTTTCTGAACTTCATCCCATCTGCTTTTTTTTTTCTCTTTCTCACTCTCTGTCACTGTCTGTGAATATAAGTGTCTGTGTCTGTCTGTCTGTCAGTCTGTCTGTTTTTCTGTCTGTTTCTCTCTCTTTCTCTCTCTCTCTCTCTCTCTCTCTCTCT
>NW_004797470.1:576794-577852 GCF_000002075.1 Aplysia californica | reverse complement strand
AGATAGATAGATAGATAGATAGATAGATAGATAGATAGATAGATAGATAGATAGACGGACAGACTGACGGATGGACGGACGGACGGACGGACGGACAGATAGATAGATAGTCTCCAAATTTTCCAAATTGTTCATGTATTTGGCGAGCAATTTAGTGTTTGTACGGTAATTTATTCATTTTTGGCCTCGGGGTGTCTACTCATTTTTTCCTGGCTACGTCTGCGCGGAGATCGTAGTGAGACAAGTCGACCTACTCCCGTAGGTAAATAAATGTACCACTCCTGCCAAAAGAACCTTTATTCCAACTACTTGGAAATATATAATGGGTAAGAAAATCCCAACCCACAGGGCAAGAGATCAAGGGGAAGACATCGTGGAACTTGGAGAAGAATCACAGAAATCGATGTACAGAAAAGTGGGAAGACATGGAATAACATCAAGAGGCTAGCCCAGGATAGAGAAAAGTGGAGGGTGTTTGTCCGTGGCCTATACCCTGATGCAGGGTGAGAAAGGCAATGATAATGATGAAAAAAATCCCAACCAAAAGAGCGGACAGTCACCTCAGATGATAAATAATCGAAGCATAATACTACGTTCTGTTTAGTTCGTCCAAGGGGAAAAGAATGTCTGGAAACCTGAATAATCTAAACGGGTGTGTGTAGATTAGTTATCAGACTCTCCACAGTTGAGATGCATATAGATGACGTGAGTTCGATTGTCACGTCGGGGAAGATATTATTAATTTTATAGAGTATCTCTGTCTGTCATCTGGGATGATGTATGCAACTCAGTCCAAGAGGCTTTGATTGTCAAGTGGAGGCATCTCGAATTCTAATTGATTAGTTTAGTTTTAGTAGAGGTTTTACTGAGCTCGCAACGGCACAAGGTCATATGAACGCCAATTCTAATTGATGTAAATTTGTGTTGTTGTTTTTTTCTTCTATTATATTAGTTTTATTTTCGTCGTCCTTTTTGTTTTTTTGTTTTTATCTATTGATAGAAGGTACTTGAATTGTGCTGCACGCATACACATAATATGTGATGAAGCGTGGTGGAAT
>NW_004797470.1:566794-571794 GCF_000002075.1 Aplysia californica | reverse complement strand
TTAAAGCTTGTTCATTTGTCTTGCCTTCAATGAAAAAATTACCCATCCATCTTCAATAGAAGTGGAGATATTTTGGATTGAAGGAGATGGGGGGTCACCTGATTTAAGAGGTAAAATTAGCGAGAAAATGGCCGCCAAAACTCGGTAAATTCCAAAGCTGGAGAGTCCATGGAAACTGTAAATTTATATTTTTGTGCCTTTAATCAACGTTTTCGGTGAAATCCTCAAACGAATGTGTTTGTAAATGGACATAAAAGTTGTTGAGCAAAAAAACAAAAATGTGATAAAAACTGCTAAGCAGGGAGAAAACTGCTGTTTTCTTCGATTTCATTATTTTGACGAGAGCCTGATTCCACCACGCTGCCTCACATATAATTGTAGTGAATCTATTTCCATGTTAACCTTTTATATCTGACAGACGCTATTATTCATGTGTTTCCCCAAAGCTACCAGTAAAATGGCCGCACGTTGACACGTTCAGCAAGGCACAATCTCCGAAACAAGGAGCTCGAAAGAGACGAGTACACAAAATGCACTAACCTATGTTTGTTTGTTTGTTTGTTTGTTTGTTTGTTTGTTTGTTTGTTTGTTTGTTTGTTTGTTTGTTTGTTTGTTTGTTTGTTTGTTTTGTTTGAGTAGAGAGAAGCACATTGAAACAATGTTGCATTTAGTATAGAGGAAAAGTAACACAGACAGAAACAACAGGGGGAAAGTAATGAAGTAGGATCTACCAGTAAGCCTTCCAACCCCCTGTGAGTCAGTACATCAAAATCTGAAAATATGTGAGGCAGCGTGGTGGAATCAGGCTCTCATCAATTTTTGGGCATTTACAGTTATTGGTATCGTCTTAAAGCTTGTTCACTTGTCTTTATTTTGATGAAAAAGTATCCATTTATCTTGAATACAAGTCGAGATATTTGCGAAAGAAGGAGGTGGGGGTCACCTGTTTTTAGAGGTAAAATTAGCGAGAAAATGGCCTCACATATGATCTTTCTAACTTCGACCACCTTAACAAGCTGGATTCTTTCTTGCCCGATCGCTGTAGTAAGTAAGCGCATTTCCGTGTCATGTTCCCCGCATTTTGACACTAGAGAAAAAGTCAGCAAAAAGGTCAACCCTTTCATTACCATGCTAACTCAAAACCTCACAAAACACATCGTGATTGTCTTGAGGGAGAAAGGAAATTGCAAAGTTGATAAAGGACCCTCCAGTTCACAAAATAAACTTTGAAGTTTAATGTATTAGATCTAAATCTTGTGGACAGGAGACCCAAAAGGGGACAATTTTCATCGAATAACTTGGTCTATTTGCTGAGATGTTTAATCTCTCTTAGCCCGAGTTGGCCCTGTCAGGCAGGGTCGAAAGCCTGCCGCCTATTTTATCTAAAATGTGTGTGTGGGATCGTAAAAACACTAAGCGGAACAATTATTTCGTTTCTTTTTCTTCATATGTCAAGCCATACATCCTCTTAAATGCGGAAGAAAGCCGGTGGACCTGTAATTAATCTTTCAAGCTATCTTGCCACCAAAGGTTATTTTAGCTACAAACTTTTGCTACTTGTTTTCAGGGACATACAAAAAGAGATTACTACAGCGGCTATTTTCAAACATTTAAATGGCAAGTCCATTTCCCTTTTTACAAGAGATAGGAATCTTAGTAAACTGACATTTTAGCATCTTGGAGAGACATTTTGTTTTTCAAACTAGGCGGTGCTATGGATGACCGTGGCTCAATTCCCGAAATGCTTCGTTCTTGAGACTGGGTAGTCATGGGAGTTTTTAAGGCTCTCATCAATATAACATCACTGCCTTGAATAAACGCGAATTGTTAAAAGCCGTTTCTAACCAATATCATTTGACATCATTAACATATCTGAGCATGATCCGGGGGCTGACAAGGAGAATTTTTCAAATTTGCAAACCGACAGAAAGCTCAAATTTAGAGCCACCTCCTCTGCCCACTCACGCTCGTCGTCGCAAACTCCATAACAACCTCATTTGTAGGGAGAAAGGCATGTCGTAAACAAATCATGAATATCCTAGTGAGTCCTGATTATAGACAGCGCCTACCAGCTCGCTATTACATCAGTCGTCTGGGAACGGGGGGGGGGAGGTGGGGGGGTCCCACGGGAGAACCTCTGGGTTCCATAGCTCCATCGATTGTGATCTCGTTACGAGACGCGGGTCTTTACGCCCATCCTCGCCAGAGACTGAAAAGCCATCGCTGTAAATCAACTAGTATAGCTTGATATCACAACATTATGGAGGATGCCATAGCTTCAAGATGATGATGATGATGATGATGATGGGGATGGCCATGGTATTCGTCCACAATAATGTTGTTCAAAGTGAATTACATTCTAAAAATTCAATTACGTGTTACAAAATGGAACCCAATTAGGTTGTTAAATGAGGTTATTCTGCATTTTTTCGTCACAAATGTCTTCATTTCAAAGCCAACATAGTGGTGATGTATGACCCAAATTGGAGTAAGTGAGCCCAGTAGATACCTCGATACCGACCAAGCTGCGTTGGAAATAAAGCGTTACAAGGGTTATTGTGCATGTATTTTGTTTTAGTAAACGTTTTAAAGCGCCTGCAACGCAATTAGGTCATATAGACCCGAAGATTAAAGGTGTTGTAAGAAAGTAACGGACACAAAAAAGAAAGAGAGATTAAGGAAGACAGATATTTGACAGGAATGAGGAGCAAACCACACCAGAGCACGAGCCGACCACCCACGTTACAATTATGACGTCACAAATAAGATACGTCATTCAATTAATACAATTGGTTAAAAAATGCACAAGAATTTTCTTGTTCATTTTAAATTTACAATTTACATGAAACATGATTAAAGATTATTGCAACCATCCATCGCCACTATCAACATCGTCCCCATCCTCATCATCATCATCATCAGCAGCAGCAGCAGCAGCAGCAACAGCAGCAGCAACAACTATGACAGCAACAGCAGCAGCAGCAGCAGCATTATTATCATCATCAGCGCTATCATCAACATTTGCATCAGCATTATCATTACTTTAACGACAACACCATCATCCTCAAGCATACACAATCTACAGAAAAACGTATTGTCTCTTTCAGTCGTTGTCTTGTTTGCCGTCTCATAAAAACACTTTATTCAGTACAACAGAAAGTTGCAAGGGACACACCACGCGAGAACAGAACCGATCAGATGACATTCAATAGCTGTAAAAGATCTATATCTGTATCTGAGCCTAACAGAATATTAAAGGGCCATCCCATGAAAAATGAAACTGGTGTGACGCACGTAACAAGGGGAAGATGACGATCAGCAGTGCAGAAAGAGATTCTAAGAGTAAAAGATCCATTCTTTATCCTATTTTTTCCTCTCTTTTTTTTCTCTCTGTGGTAAGAGGTGGCGACACCCTTGCGCTCGCACCCCCCCCCCCTCCCTCCTTTTCCCCTCATAAAAAAACAAACAAAATTATTTTTTAAAAACCCGGCTCTACCACTGGTTGTTTTTTTTGTGTGGGGGGGGGGGGGTAATTGTTTTAGGGCGCTGACAACTGCACCAGGTCATGTAAGCGCGCGGGCACATTTAACATTTTCAGTAGGTAGGACATTTTGAATTTTGCCCGGGTGGCGGCCGAAGCCTACTCTTATCGATTTTCAACCACCAAGGGATCTTTAACATCTTGCTCACGGGACCTCCGAGATTTTTCGCCATTGTTCGAGAAGGCTACGGGTAGGTCTTTCCTAACATAAGATCAGGAGTGCGGCTGAAATACAGCAGTAAGGTGGAGCCAAGGAGTAGCAGCGGAAAGGCTGCAGAAAGCGTCAGGTGCCCAGAGAAGGGGGTCAAAGGAGGTGTGGGAGGGGGGGGGGGCAGAAGATGGAGACGAAAGCAGACGACATAATATTGAAAGAGAGCAGGAAAGGAGGTGAAAGGAGACAATTTTAGATAAGAAGATTTTTCTGTCGCTACCCGGATTTGAACTGGGACCTTTGAATGTGAGGCCAACACCTTAACATCTAGGCCATGAGAGGCCAACACCTTAACCTCTAGGCCACGAGAGGCCAATACCTTAACCTCTAGGCCACGAGGGCCCCCTACCACTGTTGAGAAATTTTCAGCGGGACACGTACGTGTCACTGCTGTTTTATTGTCAATGGAATGGTCCTCATACATAATGGTAATAGAGCTGACAGAGCAAAGGAGGAAAATTGAGATCAGACCTAGATATCACCCAGCTCGAAACAAAGCGAGAGAGAGAGAGAGAGAGAAAGAGAGAGAGAGAGAGAGGGGGGGGAGAGACAGACAGACAGACAGACAGAAAGACTGAGAGACAAAGAGACAGACATACAGACAGACAGACAGGCAGGCGGAGAGAGAGATAGAGAGAGAGACAGACAGACAGCGAGAGAGAGAAAGAGAGAGAAAGAAAGAAAGACAGACATACACACAGACAGAGAGAGAGACAGAGAGAGAGAGAGAGAGAGATAGAGAGAGAGGGGGAAGAGAGAGAGAAAGAAAGAAAGACAGACAGACAGACAGACAGACAGACAGACAGAGAGAGCGAGAGAGAGAGAGAGAATGCGAGAACTAGTGAATTACAATAGAGCGGCGCACAGACAACGCTTTAAAGAAAACTAATACATGTATTGACGAGCAGCGGCATACACAGCGGAGTTGGGGAGAATCCAATGACATACGCAGGCCGACCGTTAAATGAATATCACGATTGAATTTACAGATGTCGTTTGTGTGGAAGCCATGCTGGGTTTCCGTTACCTGTTTTTTTTTTGTCCTATTGTTCTTGTTGTTATTATATTATGATTGTTACTTATAAATTGTTCGAGTGTTTTGTTTGGGGCTTTTTACTGGGCTGTATTGTCATGTCATCTTCTGTTTTTGTTTTATTTTGCTTACTATGTGTATGCGCGCCCGTGTGTGTGTATGTGTGTGTGTGTGAGTGTGTGTGTGTGTGTGTGTGTGAGTGAGTGTGTGTGTGT
>NW_004797470.1:563750-566574 GCF_000002075.1 Aplysia californica | reverse complement strand
GGGGTATTTACTTTGCCAAAGTGGCTTAAAGTTTTTGAGCATGTGTTATTTTCAAAGGGGGGGGGGAGGGCGCTATTCTGTATATAAAATTGAGCTATAAAAGAGCCTCCGTGCCTAGCAATGCAATTACATTGAGTTATTGCGATTTACTTGGCAAATCCTAAACCTTGTCGAGGCAAAGCCTCCTCTATTGGGACTGACCTACTTGTGATTGAGTTTGAGTACAGAGAAGCATATCAACACAATAATTTTCATTTACTGCTGGGAAAGGATACGACAGACAGACAGACAGACAGACAGACAGAAACAAGAGAGGGAAAGTAAAGAAGTAGGACCTACCAGTGGCGCCTTCCAACCAACCTCCAACACTTACTTGAGTCTGGTAGGTCGTTGCACCCCAAGGTGGGGAGCCCCATAGTTTTACTATGGGGGAGCAAAGAATACACCTGCCGTGATACTGCGTGTCGTAAGAGGCGACTAAAAGTGCATAGGACTGGTCGCCCGAAAAGTGCCAGTTTGCGGAGGGCCAACTACCCAACCCAGTAAAAAACAGTCAGTTACAGAAACACGGACAAACACAACTTTTAATTTTTCCATCTCTGGAGACGGAAGAGCTTCTGCATCAGCAGGAACAATGAAGGACAGCGGACAAAGCCGAAAGGACTAACATCAAGAGGCTAGCCCAGGATAGAGAAAAGTGGAGGGTGTTTGTTCGTGGCCTATACCCTGGTGCAGGGTGAGAAAGGCAATGATGATGATGGTAGGTCGTTGAACTTGTCTAAAGTCTAATAAAGTAAAAATCGCAATAACCCAATCCGACCACCGCAGAAAATTCCCATGTATATGTGAGGCATCGTGGTGAAATCAGGCGCTCGTCAAAATAATATAATCAAAGAAAACTGCACTTTTCTGGTCATGTGACAATTTATTTTCAAATTTTCTTTCTTTTGGCTTAACACATTTCATGTCTTTTTAAAACCACATTTCTGTGTTATTTTTCTGAAAACCGTTGATTAAAGGCACAGCGAAAATATAAATGTTGAGTTTCCAAGGTCTCTCAAGTTATGGAAGTCACCGATTTTCGGGGGCAATTTTCTCGCTTATTTCACCTCTGAAACCAGCGACCCCCACCTCCTTCAATCATAAATATGTCGACTTCTATCCAAGATCGGTAGGTAATTTTGTCATCGAAAGCAACACAAATATAAAAAACTTTAAGATTGTAATGGTAAACGGTGGCAAAGAATATGAAATACTAACATGACATTTTATTATATGAAAGTGACATAATAAACAACAAGGAAGTGTTTCTACAAAGAGGAACAACTTGATAGCCACTGTCCTGTTAAGGGAATGAACCACGTGCAGGTCTAATTATTTCCCAATACCAATAACTCCACATGCCCAAAAAAATTGACGAGCGCCTGATTCCACAGCGTCGAGACAAATATCCCCCCCCCCACCCCACTCCCCCCAAGTCTCTCCCTCTCTGGCACTCGCACGTTGTAGACGTGTTCCCATTGTTCCCCGGAGCCCACACGACGAGTGGGTCTTGTGGGGGGTTCTTTCACAACCAGCCAGTGAGAAAAGGGAAATCGTGTCGGAGCCAACTCACCAAAGCAGAAGCAATCACCCCGCATGTCGTACAGTGGCCCGAGGGTGATTTCACCTCCCATAGGGTAGACGCTCACCCGGTTCTGCAAAATGTGTCAGACGTGGGGGCTTTTTTGGTCTGATTCGTTTGATTGTATTATTTTATTCGTTTGATTGTATTATTTTATTCGTTTGATTGTATTATTTTATTCGTTTGATTGTATTATTTTATTCGTTTGATTGTATCGTTGTATTAGTTTTGCTCTTGTTGTAGTTTTGTTTTGTTTGTTTTTTTGTTTATAAAATTAATATATACGTCAATTTAACCTCCAAGGTTCAATATTGGCAGTGCGCGCAATTTAGTAAAGATTTTGGCCATTTGTTTTCTTGGTAAACATCGCTCGATTCACATGGAACAGATTTCCAAAGGGAGGGTATAAATCACGATTCCATCATTTTTCAAGGACCATCAAGAAAAACCTGTTTTACTGTGGCCTTACTCTACTTAATGGTAACACACTATTATCATAGCCAGCAGCCATAACAACAGCCTCAAGACCAATTACAATAATATTAAAAATATATAATAAATGTTAAAAAAATAACATGATGCCTTTGACTTTACTCAAGCCCTTGATACGTAAGTTTTGAACAAGGGGCCCAAGTTTGCCTTTGCCATTGTTTATATGGTCCCTTTTTAAGCACAAGGGGGGCTATCCCCCCAAAAATGCTGTTTTGAGAAAATCGAAGGTAAAGTTTTTGTCCCTAGTTCAGCTTCTTTGAAAGTCAAGAAGAGTTTTCTCTATAACCAAACAAATATACACACCAATGAAACCAAATGTCTCCTATAAGAAGGTAGGACAATGCCCACTTTTGGTCAAGGTCAAGATTTCTGGAAACCCCCGAGACCTGGGTTACCCCGCCTGTCCTTAAAACCGACCATATTATGACGTCAGTAGTCTATAGGTCAAGCCTCCGGCGTGAGGTTGCGGATTCAGGGGTTCGATCGAGGATCAGCCTTGATATTGTGTCCTTGGAAAAAGCACTTTACACGAATTTTCCTCATTTATTCACCCTGGTGATAATGGGTACCCGGGCCATACACTGCAAAAGATCGTGTCAATGTGCTAGTGTTTTAGCGCCTGTTACACGGCTACCTGAACGATCTTATGCTTTCCAGGAAGTTGAGATTGTATTCAGAATGCTATCAGGTCTGCCGGGGGGGGGGGGG
>NW_004797470.1:561589-563175 GCF_000002075.1 Aplysia californica | reverse complement strand
ATTTTACTATTATTTTTTAAATTTATTATTATTTTTTATATTATATATCCAGTAGACATTTTAATTGGCACACACTATTATATCGAGTCAGTGTTGGGGAGAGTAACACCTGAAAACTAATCGGTACAAGAAGCCTTGGAAAAAAAACTAACAGAAAACGTCCCGTTAAAGAAATCAAACTACCATAAAAGAATTCTTTTTCTTCTTCTATCCCGTGGTAGGGGCAACCGTTGGGGCACCACTGCAATGGAAAACCAGCTCTCGCCATCTATTTTTGTCCTCTGCTCTCCTCAGATTGTCACCCATCGTCTTTCCTGTCCACTCTGTAAAGTTGTCCTCCCATCTCCTCTGCCTTCCTCTCTTTCTCTTTCCTTGAAGGATTGTTTTGGCAAGTCCTGTGGATCTTGTGACATGCTCATACCATTTTAGTTTTCGTCTCTTCACTGTGGTGTAGTAGATCTTCATATTGCCCCCACTGCGTTGGTGATTCTCTCTCGTACTTCAGCATTTGAAACGTGGTCTTTGTACGAGATGTCAAGGAGTCTGTCAAGGAGTCTGCGGTAACATTTCATAAGAGGATACACACAGAAGAAAGTGTAACCAATGTGAAAGGTAAAAGGTTGGATAATGACAAAAATCGAACACACTGTCACAAAATCCTGCACAATAACAACACAATATAAACTCTTTGACGTGGGTGGTTGGCGGGTGCTCTGGTGTGGTTTGCTCCTTCTTTCCTATCAAACATAATATATCGTCCTTATCTCCCCTTCTTCTTTTTTATGTTTGTTACTCTCTTGTAACATCTCTAATCTTCTGGCGTTCATATGACCTTATGCAGTAAAACCTCTACTAAAACTAAAACTAAACTCTTAGACAACAACAGGGGAAGGGGCGAAAAGGGGGGGGGGAACGCCCTGAGCGAATGCACTCTCTCCCTAGATCCCTTTAATTACAAAGATCACAAACGTCTTCGCCCCCACTCGGTCTCATAACTCACATCGTCCGGAGCTGAAAAAGTGAGTATTGATCTCACGCATCGGAAACTTCAGACGAAAACGTGAATAAAATAAGAGGCATCAGTGAAGAGACGGCAAAAATGGGGTTGGGGGGGGGGGGGGGGGGATAAAAATGTCACTGAGGATTTGCGCACTAATATTTATATTTCAACAGTTTATTAGACGATCTTTCCTTCGTATTAAGATACGCTGTGACCTACACCACACACACCCTCTCTCTCTTTCTCTTTCTCTCTCTCTCTTTCTCTTTCTCTCTCTCTCTCTCTCTCTCTCTCTCTCTCACACACACACACACACACACACACACACACACACACACACAAACACAAACGCATACGCACACACATGAACACAAAGGCTAAAGCACACCTACACATGTACACATAGATGCACGAGCATAAACACACACACAAACACACACACACACACACACATACACACACACACATACACACACACATTTTATTAAACACAAACACATAAATATTTTAAAAAAATGGTTTTTCTTATACGTTGTCTCTCTCTCTCTCTCTCTCTCTCTCTCTCTCTCTCTCTCTCTCTCTCTCT
>NW_004797470.1:556864-559513 GCF_000002075.1 Aplysia californica | reverse complement strand
GAAAGAGAGAGAGAGAGAGAGAGAGAGGGGGGGGACGGTGGAAGTAAAACTTTGGGAATTTGTGGTCTTGAAGACTGATGGGTGGCTATGGGAATGGATGGATTACAAAAGGAATAAGTAATGGATTGATAGATGGCGGAAGATGAATAACTGTGTGATTAGAGACAAGGATCGATAGACGGATGGGTAGTTAGAGTGCAGGATTGCTGGGTGGATGGAAGGATGGATGGATGGATGGAAGGATGGATGGGTGGATGGATGGATGGATGGATGGATGGATGGATGGAAGGAAGGTTGGTTGGATGGATGGATTGTTAAATGGATGGATGGATGTGAGGACGAAAGTATGAATGATCAACGGATGCAGGGATAGTTATTTGGATTTATAGATGGCTTAATGGACAAATGTGTACATGGATGGAAGGACGGATGGACGGATGAACGGAAGGGTGGATGGATAAAGAAGAAGAGGGACGGACTTATGAACTGTCACAATGACTTATGAAAGAATCAACAAAAGTAAGTGCCCGGAAAACGCGCAGTAGCCCTTGGTCACGCTGTCTCTCTGAGCTGCCTGTGATTCCATGACACGCAGAATTGCTAGCCTTCCATGACACGCAGAATTGCTAGCCAAAGCAGCGGTCGACTTAACAGTCGGGTGGTATCATCAGACGTCGTAATGGCTCACCAAAAGTACGATAGAAACCGGAAGTGAAAGTATCGCAGACACATCCTGTCTGGGGAGCCCCCGCGACCACCAATAATATGCAAATGCTGGGCGGGGATAGTGACTTCCTCTGTCAATAATATCTTACGACTGGATCAATAAGTCGACATGGGGGGGAAACTTTCGTGCTCTGATGAGCACCCACTAACGACATTCCAGATTTATCTTTCCTCAGGTTTGGTTTTTTCTTTCCTCCTTTTCAGTTGTTGTTTTTTTCATCCACTTTTTTTTTCTTTTTTTCTTCTTTTTTTTTACTCGCGCACGCGCATAAAAATCTGAAATCTACAAAATGACATTTCTCATAACTCATTTTTCGCCTGACGCACAAAGACTCTATGAATAATTCCTGTCGCTTGCTTGAATTACAGACGGAGAAGGAGCACTGGCTGGTGAGCCAGGCAATGTCCTGCCACGTATTAATGTCCTGTGACAAGTACTGATATCAGAATAGTCGAGCCTACGAGAGGGCTGGGGAGCAGCCTGCTATCTGGGGAGGGGACGGGATTTAAAAAATAATATCTTTTTTTTGTTTTGTTTTGTGGGGGGGGGGGGGGTTGCTGTCACTGTAGACTGTCAGTCATATGGCTGAGATAAAAGTGTGCTCGTTAAAGACTAATAATGATAATTCATAGACAGTATCTTTGTCCAAGATGCACAAAACGCCCCATTACACAAAAATAGGCAATTTCGGTGGCAAAGTTCTTTGTCGGTCGTCAGAATAGAAATGGACAAAGGGACAGACAACATATTGAATAATTCCAGCACCATAATAGTACGGTGTTTGTAATTTGTTACCATCACTCATCCCATCTCCTCCCGTACCCCGGCCTAACGAACAAAAATACAAAAATAGAAAGGGGGGAGGGGCTGTGTTATAAATCACGGGGGTCCGAGGGAGTGGTTTATAAGTTTCACTTTGGTTTGTTTCAAAACTAAAAGACATCGAGAATGCCAAAGGCAAGGGGAGCTTAATGTAGCATGATAGTTTGTATGTTCCTCTTCCTCTCCATTGAACAGAACAAATAAACTGTGTCCGCTGTTCAGCATAAATGTGAGGCAGCGTGGTGGAATCAGGATCTCGTCAATTTTTGGGCATGTAGAGTTATAGGTATCATCTTAAAGCTTGTTCACCTGTGTTTATTTGGTTGAAAAGAATATCCATTTATATTGAATATGAGTCGAGATATTTGTGAAAGAAGGAGGTGGGGTCACCTGTTTTCAGAGGTAAAATTAGTGAGAAAATGGCCGCCAAAGTTTAGTTATTTCCTTAGCTTAAGAGTCCGTGGTAACTGAAAATTTACATTTTTTGCGCCTTTAATCAACGTTCTTCAGAAAAATCCATACAGAAATGAGTTCTTTAATAGGCATGAAAGGTGTTGAGCAAAAAAGAAAAAAAAACTAAAATTTGATTTGAAAAATTCACATATCTGAGGAAAAATGCAAGTTTCTTCACTTTGATTATTTTGACGAGAGCCTGATTCCACCACGCTGCCTCACAAATAGTAACGGCAGCCAAACTGGGCCTTGTCAACATTTTGAACAGAACTTCAATCTTTGTTCTGTTTATCAATTGCCAAAATAGTGTCTTCTTGGATTACCAGTCTGCGTGGAAAGAGGCGTGAAACAAAACCAATATATTATGTATTCTGTAAGTGCAATATCGCTGAAGTCTCTATCACAAGGATGGAACCAGGGTCTCTGGTGTATCGGCGAGATGCTTTGCCGTCCTACACAGAACATCATAGGTCGATTCCTTTGTGGTTAGAATTATTATCAAGTACACATACATGTACTTCGGTCTTTCGGCTGCGACCATGTACCCCTGTCAGCCAGGGTTGGCCCTAAATTATTTCGATGCTGCCATAAAAACATCTACAAAAAAAAAACAGAGAAAGGACTAGCGGGTCTCACGGCGGAGGTGT
>NW_004797470.1:553579-556764 GCF_000002075.1 Aplysia californica | reverse complement strand
CCCCCCCCACACACACACAATCATGGCGTGCCAAGTGAACAGACTCCAATTGGCCGGGTTAACTGACCCATTAGGCCAGCGCACTCATCTCCCTTAGCGCTAATTTCTGACTTCTGCATAATGTTCGTAAACACCCGGGGGTAAACAGCTCTACCGTACACGAGGTATGGGGCAATTTCTAATAATTACCAATAACAGACATAATTATTGGAGGTGTTGCTCTTACTGTTGTTATTGTTGTTGTTGTGGTTGTTGTTGCTGCTGTTGCTGCTGCAGAGGAATTGTAGAAGCGGTTGTTGTTTTTTTCATCATTTCTATAGTCCTCACCTTTGTCGCTTTTGCTGTTTAAGGCGGATCAGAAAAGCTGGCATATGTTTCTAGGGCTTGTTTTCTTGTTAAAAATAAAAATACGTCACAAGGTGGGTCTCGTGGCCTAGAGGTTAAGGAGGTCGCCTAACATTCAAAGGTCCCGGGTTCGAATCCGGGTAGCGACGGAAAATTTTCTTCTCTCAAATTTTCTCCTTTCACATCCTTTCCTGCTCTCTAACAATGTTTTATCGTCTGCTTTCGTCTCCACCTTCTGCCCCCACCCCCTCACCTCCTCTACCCCCTCTCCTGGGCTCCTGACTCTTTCTGCAGCCTTTCTACTGCTTCTCTTAGCTCTTTCTTGCTGCTGTCTTTCAGCCACATCCCTGATCGTATGGTAGGTAAGATAATATGCACCTAGCCTTCTCGGACAAGAGCAAAAAATCTCTGAGGTCCCGTTCGCAAGTTGAGCACGTTAAAGATCCCTTGGTGGTGCAAAATTGATAAGAGTAGGCTTCGCCCGCCACCCGAACAAAATTCAAAATTGTCTATCAGCTGAAAATGTTTGGTGTTTTCTGCGCGCTCAAATAGCATTATGCAGTTGTCAGCGCCGTAAAACACTTTCCAGAAAAAAGGAAAATCACAATCATCTAGCGTTGGTTATACGAAAAACACAGAGTACAAACAGAAATAATCAAATGGGTAGCCAGAAAGCCCGACCAGATAGAGGTTTCTGCAACAAATAACATTTCAACAAAAAAAGCAGGCAGTTTTAAAGCTCGGAAAAGCAGCTGGAGAAACAGACGACTACGACAGAACATTCATCATCCACCTGCAGAATTCAAAAGATAAGATCCTCTGAGAACTAATATGTAAGCTCCATAAAATAGAGAAACATCCATTTTTATTATCGTGATGCATATCTAGACAATGGCCATTTGTTAAAATTACCCGTTGTGTAATTGCCTGAGGGTTTTTTTTTCACTTCTGAACACGTTTGATGAAAGTAAATCAATGTTGGGTATATCCACGCTGTTCACAGTCGAGCTAAGTGTTATCTCATCAATGTTTTTTTGTATTGACGATATTTATTGTGTATTCTTTTACTGGCTGCTGGGGAGATATATGTGGGTGGTTGGCGGTATATCCACTCTGTTCACAGTCGAGCTAAGTGTTATCTCATCAATGTTTTTTTGTATTGACGTTCTTTATTGTGTATTCTTTTACTGGCTGCTGTGGAGATATATGTGGGTGGTTGGCGGTATATCCACGCTGTTCACAGTCGAGCTAAGTGTTATCTCATCAATGTTTTTTTGTATTGACGTTCTTTATTGTGTATTCTTTTACTGGCTGCTGTGGAGATATATGTGGGTGGTTGGCGGTATATCCACGCTGTTCACAGTCGAGCTAAGTGTTATCCCATCAATGTTTTCTTGTATTGACATTATTTATTGTGTATTCTTTTACTGGCTGCTGGGGAGATATATGTGGGTGGTTGGCGGTATATCCACTCTGTTCACAGTCGAGGTAAGTGTTATCCCATCAATGTTTTCTTGTATGGACGTTCTTTATTGTGTATTCTTTTACCGGCTGCTGGGGAGCCATGCTGTTGCATTTGTAACAGCAGCTGGCGCTTATGTTCGTGCCCCTCTATGGGCGTGGTGCCGACATAACTATCGGTAAAACTATCAGATCCTACTTAATTTCCACAACTTTTTATCTCAACTAGATGAATTGGTCGCTTCTAATGACAAGTGGGTTATCCCGAAAAACGCTGTTTTGAGAAAATTGAAGGTAAAGTTTTTGCCTCTTCTTCACGTTCTTTAAGTTAAACGACAAGGAGAGTTTTCTCTATAACCAAACAATTATACACACTAATGAAACCAAACTTCTTATATAGGTAGGGCAATGCCCACTTTTGGAGTAGATTAAGATTTCTAGACACCCTCCAAATCTGGGTTAGTTCGGTTGTCCTTAAAAGTGACCAATGATCAGTGTAATGTATCCCCTAGATCATGTAAAGACAGAACGTGGTAACATACTACACCTTTGCTTAAATTCTCTAAACTTATCTCACATCGATTAATTACCATTAGTGTAATTTATCATCCATATTCTAAGAAATAACATGGCAACATACAACTACAGCTTGAATTACTTAAAACATCCAACTTGTTATCTTAAACTGACTACTAATCAGTGCAATTTATCGCCTTGATCATATCAAGATATATGTGGGTGGTTTGCGGGTGCTCTGGTGTGGTTTGCTCCTTCTTTCCTATCAAACATCTGTCGTCTGTATCTCCCCTTCTCCTTTTTTGTGTTTGTTAC
Organism: Aplysia californica; assembly: GCF_000002075.1. NCBI lineage: Eukaryota > Metazoa > Mollusca > Gastropoda > Aplysiida > Aplysiidae > Aplysia > Aplysia californica. The sequence continues at coordinate 554,127 of NW_004797470.1, read as the reverse complement.
TCTCTTGTAACACCTCTAATCTTCGGCGCTTATATGACCTTATTGTGTTGCAAGTGCTGTAAAACACTTACTAAAACTAAACAACGTATATCATGGCAACACACAACTATGACTTAAATTCACAATTTCTTAAATAGATTAACCACCAATTATATTCAAGACCTAGATCATGCAAAGATATGACAAGGTAACACATGACCATAATTTTTAAAAAATGTCACAAAAAGAATTCCAACTGCATAAATAAACGAACACCGTCCAATGATAAACTGATGTTTTTGTTTTCTGGGTTTTTTTAAAAAGAAAACTTCATTTTTTATCGGAGAAGAGGGGGAGGTGGTCTAACTGTAATCTTAAAACTAAGGTGAATGCCGTACATTGCTTTCCTCTCTAGTCGGATCAAGCAAGCCTTCAAATCGTCTACTTTATGGCTTCGAAACATAGTTGCTTTTTTATCATAAATATAACGCGAGCGAGAGATATAATGAAGGAGAGGAAGAGAGAGAGAGAGAGAGAGAGAGAGAGAGAGAGAGAGAGAGAGAGAGAGA
>NW_004797470.1:546539-551803 GCF_000002075.1 Aplysia californica | reverse complement strand
CTCTCTCTCTCTCTCTCTCTCTAACACACATCTTCTCTCTCTCCCTCTCTCTCTCTCACTCTCTCTCTTTCTCTCCCCCCTCTCTCTCTCTAACTCTCGTGCATAAGAATTGCACATGGCAGGTACCTTCCCTCTCCACTATAATGTTATAACACGCATGGAGAAATGACCATACTCAGAAATAAGCCACCATCCCAGGGTGTCAGCGACACGTAGGTCAGCTCTGCCTGAAATTATATGTGAGGCAGCGTGGTGGAATCAGGCACTCGTCAAAATAATCAAAGTTAAGAAACTTGCTTTTTTCCACAGGTTTGTGAATTTTTATCAATTTTTTTGTTTTTTGGCTGAACACCTTTCATGCCCTTTAAAGAACTCATTTCTTTGTGGATTTTTCTGAAAACGTTGATTAAATTCACACAAAAATGTAAATTTTCAGTTACCACGGACTCTTAATCTAAGGAAATAACTATTCTTTGGCGGCCATTTTCTCGCTAATTTTACCTCTGAAAACAGGTGACCCTCACCTCCTTTATTTGCAAATATCTCAACTTGTATTCAAGATAAATGGATATTTTTTTCATACAAATAAAGACAAGTGAACAAGTTTTAAGATGATGACAATAACTCTACATGCCTCAACATTGACGAGAGCCTGATTCCACCACGCTGCCTCACATATGATCCGATTATAAGTTATCTAACTTCTCATTAGACCACCACAAACACAATGAACGTGTCGACATTCTGTCTGGGGGAAAGCCACAATCTAAGCCAGTTCTAGCTCTGAGGCAAAGAGACCACTGTCATTGCTACATCCCCACATTTCATTGGCACTGGATAAAACCAATCCCCACAACATCTTCCGGTCACTTCGCTGACCCCAATTACTGGGACTTTGCGAACGGTCATCGCTCATTACAGGTCAATCAACGAAAATTGGAGACGTCAACAGGGTAGACCTGGCTCTAAGCGAAAACGTGCTTTCCGGCGCTAAAGAGGGAGGCGGAGTGGCCTGAAAAGCTGTGAGGCCGCATCATTGAGCGGCAATCAATACCTGTCAACGGTCTCCGAGAAGAAGCCACGTCTCTGTGGCTGGTCACATGAGTTCATCATAGTGTCGTCAAGAGGCTAGGACGCTCCCTCTCACATACAGCGCACCCAGGCGTTTGTGGTGGTGCAGTTGTTAGGCACTTCGCCGTAGCATGCAGAATCCGTAAATTCTATTCCCGTGAGGGGGGGGGGGGGGGGAGGGGTTTGTTTTACAGAGTGTCTTCATCTGCCTGCTGAAACATTCTAGGCATATAACTATATCCCAGGGGAGGCCCTGATACGTAGCGTTGAAGCAGCCTGCCTCCTCAATTATCTTAACTGTGTTGATGTGGCTGAAAACATCTACAAATAGCTTACATTTTTTTTACATGGAACTGAACAAGAATTACTTTTCCAAAGACAGCTTCTCCTCTAAAAATGATCCGAGAGTCAAAGGTTACAGTTCTTAAAACACATCGTGAGCGTTCGAACAGACAGGCATTACTGAGTTATAGTTTTTGTGACGCAAGACACAGAAGGGGAAGATGAAGAAGTTGAATTGATAACGATAATTTTACGTACAATGAAACAAGCGGGGGAAAACGTTAAAGATTACGTAACACCCACATTTGGACCAGTAACAAGAACAGATTCTCAACAGTTGCATAAGCACAGAGCTCCGGGAACCGCTCAACGTTAGGCAACACGTCTCCAAGGAGACAAGACCTCAGATTTGAGTGCGGCAAAATACAGTGCATGTCCCTGAGCCATGTCCCTGAGCCATGTCCCTGAGCCATGTCCCTGAGCCATGTCCCTGAGCCATGTCCCTGAGCCATGTCCCTGAGCTATGTCCCTGAGCCATGTCCCTGAGCCATGTCCCGGAGCCATGTCACTGCAAGGTGTAAAGATGACAATTTTCCATGCAAGGTGTAAAGACGACAACTTTCCTCTTCCTTACTCTTTGTGTTGATGTGCGACTCTTTCCTCACACAAGAGATGGGAGATACAGATACAAAAACAAGGAGAGGATAGGAACAAACAGCGACTTCCATCCAGAATACTGAGCTGGCACGATGTTTTCTTATTAGCGTCATTTTGAAATACGCAAAGCTTACTGGGATATGAGAGATGGGATGGAAGTGAATGCGAGTAAAGCGGGGTGGGGGTCGGGGCAGAAAAAAACTTATCGTACTCTCGTAATTATTTTACTTTACGGTATACGCAGAAAAATGTAAATGTAATAGTAAACAAAATATTATCTCTACCAGCTTTGCAAAACAATGTACTTCGTAGAAAGATAATATTCGTTCCTAACTTATTAAAGCCAGTCGGCATTGGAGAAATAGCAATATTTTTCAAAACAAGCAAGGTACCGAAACAGTCCCATGGGGACTTACACCCGGGCCAACACATAATGGTTGGGAGAGTCTTTGAAGTGGCCAGACTGTGGAAGCTAGTACCTTGCCCCGGTCACGACCCTAGCCGCTTCACGTGACAACGATACCACTCTCGCCACAACTCCTCACGAGGGGAGGACACTGGACAAGACGTCCTAACCCCACCACACCTTCCGGGCACTGCGCCAACCCCAATTACTTGGACTTCGCAAACGGCCACCGCTCGATATATGCCAATCAGTGAAAGCAAGGGACAGAGGACATAAAAAAGGAGAAAGATAGATCTGACGTGTAAACGTACTGTCAGACTGATAAGGTGCCGAATTATACTCGTGTTAATATCAGCAAAAAAGCTGTGAGACCGCCGAAATAGAGGAAACACAAAATTAACTTTTTTGTAAGATAATAACAATGTTTATCATCACACTATTATACAAGTGATGGAGTAATGTATCTTTAGTTTTAGTTAGAGTTTCATGGCACTTGCAACACAATAAGGTCATATAGGTGCCGAAGATTAGAGATGCTGCAAGAGAGTAACATACAGAAAATAAGGAGGAGGAGAGATAAGGACGATAGATGTTTGAGAGGAAAAAAGGAGCAAACCACACCAGAGCACCCGCCAGCCACCCATTGAAAGAGCTATTACATGGTTAACTTATCCTGGAAGACAGCACATGTGAGGCAGCGTGGTGGAATCAGGCTCTCGTCAAAATAATCAAAATGAAGAAACTCGCATTTTTCCACTGGTTTGTGAATTTTTATCAAATTTTTGTTTTTTGGCTCAACACCTTTCATGCCCATTATAGAACTCATTTCTGTGTGGATTTTTCTGAAAAACGTAGATTAAAGGTACAAAAAATGTAAATTTTCAGTTATCACGGACTCTTCGGCTAAGGAAATAACTAATTTATGGCGGCCATTTTCTCACTAATTTTACCTCTGAAAATAGATTACCCCTACCTCCTTGTTTCGCAAATATTTCGACTTGTATTCAAGATAAATGGATATTTTTTCATCCATATAAAGAAAAGTAAACAAGCTTTAAGATGATACCAATAACTCTACATGCCCAAAAATTGACGAGAGCCTGATTCCACCATGCTGTCTCATATATACTTTCAGAGGAGGTACGTTCAGCCAGCCATCCACATGAAAACAGAGAAAACATGAATTAATTATTTAATCAAGTGCTAGAGTTTTTGGCTAGCCCTTAGAAGAAGCCTTTACGCCAATAATAATAATAATAATAATAATTGCATTTATATAGCGCATATCCACGCTCAAGAGCATGCTCTATACGCTTTACAACTATTATTACCCCAGCAGACCCTCTGAGAACACTCAGAAACATTCTCAGCTTCCGCGGAAGCATACAGTGCAAGCTGCGGGTTTCACGCGCTCAAACACTATCAAACTGACAAGATCGTTCACTGTCTATAGCCGGGTATCCATTCCCACCTGGGTGAAGTGAGGAAAATTTTGTGCAAAGTGCCTTTCCCAAGGACACAACGTCGGGCCCCTGACGGGATTCGAACCCACGACCTTACGGTTGCGAGTCCGACAGCCTAACCACTAGGCCACCGACGCCAATACACCATACCCCATCTCTAACACATTTAAATGGGCAACACCATAAATCTTTCCCACTATAGAGGGTTCACGTGAAGAGCCAGTCGCTAAAGTGTACGTCTTTTTTTGTCACACCTACAAAATGCTGAGACAGCTAAACGGTGTTCTCCTCAAATTTTGACCAACAATTTTGATTTCTTTTTTTTTGGGGGGGTGCTTAATTGGCAATCATATCAACTATTTATAGAGTTCTCGTCAGAGCCAAATGGTGTAAGATCAAAATAATGATATGAGTTTATTGATAAATCTTCTAAAATATTTGACACTAATTGAATAGTGTGGAGAATTCTTGCAACCACTTGACGCATAGATCTATAATTTTACTATGATTTGACAAAATTCGTAGTTAAACCAAACATTTCTCGCGTGTAAAACAGAAATAGTTATTTCTTCTGGAAAAAGTTTTGGCAAGGCCAAACCACTGAAATATACACAAAATCATCAAAAACTGATGTGTTTGGTTTGCCGACCAGCTTACCGCACGATTATTTGACGGATTTCTTTATTTATGATTGCTCAATCAGCTGAATCATTGGCACACTCTTTGCTTGGGAGATCGACTGCTTGATTAATTCGTTGATTGATTGATTGAAAGAATGGTTGGTTTATTAATCCATTGGTTGGTTTGTTGGTTGGTTAGTTCGTTAGGTGAACAGTCGGTTGCGGTCGGTTGGTTGATTGGTTGCTTGGATGGTTGGTTGATTGGATGGTTGGTTGATTGGTTGATTGGATGGGTTGTTGCTTGCTTGCTTGCTTGCTTGCTTGCTTGCTTAGTCCGTTGTTTGGTTGGTTTATTCAGATATGAACACAGTAACTGACTTTTGAACACTTGAATTTTCAATCACAATATCCGTAGGGTTCCCTTTTCAAATGTTCTCTCAGCATTACGATCACAAAAACTTTGACAAAAAGAAATAAAATAGACACTTTTTTCTAACCAGCTCTGGGGGCATTACTACTCTCAAGATACGGTTACAAGCGTAACAAAGTTATAAAGAATCACAAGCCTCAGCCATTGCTTTGTCCAGCCTTAATGTGCTAGTGTAAATAGGGCAAAGCAAGAATGTCATTTTCCCTTTGACGTCATGTGAAAACACGGGAAGTGGAAGTGATCGCTTATGCTCTAGAGGCTGTTAACTCTTTATAAACCACAATTTATCAGATCTTGGCCAAAGGCTGAGAACAAGTCTCTCGCGCTCTCCCCCC
>NW_004797470.1:537117-544440 GCF_000002075.1 Aplysia californica | reverse complement strand
GGGGGGGGGGGGGTCACCTGTTTTCAAGATTAGTGAGAAAATGGCCGCCAAAAATTAGTTATTTCCTTAGTTTAAGATCCGTGGTAACTGAACATTTACAATTGTTGTGCCTTTATTCAACGTTTTTCAGAAAAATCCATGCAGAAATGAGTTCTTTAATGGGCATGAAAGGTGTTGAGTCAAAAAACAAAAATTTGAAAAATATTTCATAAACCTGTGAAAAAATGCAAGTTTCTTCACTTAGATTATATTGACGAGAGCCTGATTCCACCGCGCTGCCTCACAAATATTCTGAATGAAAAAGGAAGTTGACAGAGACGGAAAGAAATACAGACTAGAAAATGTAGTTGAGATAAAACCAAACTCTCTGATATCACATGGAATTCCATGCATAAAATATGTACATCCTGATCTGCACTTTAATCAACGATTCTTTTTTCCACGCAGATGAACAGATAGCCATGTATACAAACAGTGAGACAAACACACACGAACGACAAGGAAATAGATGGACGAGAGGTCATATGAAATCGGTTTCAACAAATAAAACTGAACTTGCAACACAAGCCAACGAAAACCAAACAAAAAGATCGACATTTACGCACTCTGTCATGGGGTTGGGGCAGGCAACATTTTTTTAAAAGATAGAAAAATAGAGAGACAAAGATGGAAGACGCAAAAAAGAGACGGGAAACTAATTTCCTTCCTTGATCCTAGAGTATTCCAAGCCCATGCTCTCTATGGCGACCTCGTCTACGCTGGATTCATGGAGGATTTGAAGAGATCTACGACAATTTCGTCTCAAGTGTCCCCGTTCCATAAGCTACAGGATTTCACCTGATAGTTCCAATCAATTCAAATTGAAGCATAAAACTAAATGTATTCCGGACTCTCCGTCTCCTTTTTCTATTGATATCCCTCTTCTTTTTCGTCGCCTTCTTCTTTTTCTTCTCTTTCAACTGCTATTCCTTCTGGGGGTAGTACGGGAGGGGAGAGGGAGTTTGAGGGGAAGGAAATATGATCGAGTCGTACACTGAGCTAAAGAATCAAGCAATGAACTATTGCATACAATAAACCTTCATTAGTTCATTACGATTCGTGTGGTCTTGACTTAACCTATGTGTTATATAACTATATATATATATATAAAACTGCCATTGTTCTAGCATAGTATGACCAACAGACTGGACTAATTACTATGGCTAGCCTACTATCGTGAACGATTTGGGAATGTAAATTGATTAACATAATTTTACGAAGCATTGCATTGTAGCGCTTACATTGGGCAACAGCTGTTCTATTTCAGCTCAAAATAGTAGGCTTACCTAGCAGGCTTACCTATTTGTCTCAGGAACCTGACATGGGGACATAAATGTGAGGCAGCGTGGTGGAATCAGGCTCTCGTCAAAATAATCAAAGTGAAAAAACTCGCATTTTTTTGCAGATTTGTGAATTTTTATCAAATTCTTGTTTTTTGGCTCAACACCTTTCATACCCATTAAAGAACTCATTTCTGTGTGGATTTTTCTGAAAAACGTTGATTAAAGGCACAAAAATTAAAATGTTCAGTTACCACGGACTCTTAAGCTAAGGAAATAAGTAATCTTTGGTGGCCATTTTCTCACTAATTTTACCTCTGAAAACAGGTAACCCCCACCTCCTTCTTTCACAAATATCTCGACTTGTATAAAAGACAAATGAATATTTGTTTCATCCAATTAAAGACAAGTGAACAAGCTTTAAGATGATACCAATAACTCTACATGCACCAAAATTGACGAGAGCCTGATTCCACCACGCTGCCTCACATATATAAAACTGCCATTGTTCTAGCATAGTATGACCAACAGACAGGGCTAATTACTATTTTTTCTCATGAACCTTACCTGGGGACATATAATTATCGATGAGTGAACCGGGCTCAGTCAGACGTTCATCTTTAAAGCTAAAATAATAAACGCTTTGATCACCTAAGTTTCAGAGCGCTAAAGACGAGCGTCTACTTCACGAAGCTTGCGTGATGCCTGATGACGAGAGCAAATCCCAACCGACAGTACACGAAGGACAGCCAGCAGGAGCCTGAAGGTGATGTGCCCTATTGTCCGACGCCGGATCAATTAGTAGACGTGGGCATGAGTGGCGGACATTCGTGTAAAGTGCTTTTCCCAAGGACACAACGCCGGGTCCCTGACATGATTCGAACCCACAACATTAATTAAGGTTGCGAGTCCCGAGAGCCTGACCACTAACCATAAATGGGTTGTAGCTGTTTCAAATTAACACAATCCAATTTTTAAAGTTTCATTTAGCATGTTTCTTGTTTCAGTTCAGGGCCAGATTCCATGGTTCACGCTCTGGAGCTTGAGCCATTACCAATCATGAGCCAGCCTAACTTACGCTCCACGTCAACAAATTTCCCTCGGGACTTCTCCTACATTCTGAAGTCAATCTAGCAACAGAACAAGTCTCCCCGTTCATTGCCAATATGGTCCTTACTTGGGACTACTAAACTCAGCAAGCGCGTGGCCGGTAACACCGGGGTCGATGTTTTTGTCACTGGCCCTGTTTGAATCGCTACTCGTCTCCAGAGAGTTATGTGAATTATAATTTACATAAGTGAGCTTGTTTCACACTTCTATGAATACAATTTATATAATCTGGGAGGGGGCTGCTTCGAGTCTGGCTGTCGTGAAAAACCAGGGCTAAATGAGTCACAACCCTTTCAATACTCGTATATGGAGATACTCGATGGAAAAAACTCCCACTCGCGAATCCAACGCACGTCGTCTGCATGTGGCAGCTGAGTGACAGCCTAACTGCTACACCACAGGGGCCAGTAAGATGGGTGTTGAAGAAATGATTATATGTGAGGCAGCGTGGTGGAATCAGGCTCTCGTCAAAATAATAAAAGTGAAGAAACTTGCATTTTTCCGCAGGTTTTGGAATTTTAATCAAATTTTTTTTTTTTTTTTTTGGCTCAAAACTTTCATGCCCATTAAAAAACGCATTTATGCGTGGATTTTTCTGAAAAACGTTGATTTAAGGCACAAGATATGTAGATTTTTAGTTATCACGGACTCTTAAGCTAGGGAAATAACTAATCTTTGGCGGCCATTTTCTCATAAATTTTACCTCTGAAAACAGATGACCCCCACCTCCTTCATTCGCAAATATCCTGACTTGTATTCAAGATGAATGGATATTTTTTTCATCCAAATAAAGACAAGTGAACAAGCTTTAAGATGATATCAATAACTCTACACGCCCCAAAATTGACGAGAGCCTGATTCCACCACGCTGCCTCACATATTTCTTTAATAATATCCCATACCCCACGTGAATAGATCTGAACTTCGAAGAAAAGACAAACGCCCTATAGCAAATGTTCAAATATAATCAAACACATGTTTTAAACCCACTATTGAATGTCACGGTACATATTTTAAAGAATGTCTGCCTTTATCATAGAAGAGAAGGGTCCCTCCAGTCCGATCCAATCTTACTATCATCATACTGAAGAGACAAATCGGACAAGCGTGCGCATCTCGCTCTGAGTACGGAAACACGCGTCTGGGGTCGTAGACAACTCCTGTATCAGATGTCCTGTTCTGGCTGTTTACCGAGAGGAGAGCAGTAGTAAGTGATTGAATGATCACCACACACGACTCAGGCACAGGATGAGATGGTATGGAGGGGTTTGGTACAGTTTACTTTAAGAGATAGAGAAGGAGAAAGAGAGAGAGAGAGAGAGAGAGAGAGAGAGAGAGAGAGAGAGAGAGACAGAGACAGAGGGAGAGAGACAGAGGGAGAGAGAAAGAGAGAGAGAGGGAGAGAGAGAAGGAGAGAAAGAGAGAGAGACCGGGGGGGGGGGGGGGGGGGAGAAAGAAAGAGAGATGAAAAGAAAAGATCAATACAGGATTAGTATGGTGTTGTTATTTTGTATTATTGTAAAATCCATTTAGCACTTCCGCGCCCTGCATCAGGGTATCGGCTACGAACAAACACTTTCCAGCTTTCCCTATCAAGGACTAGCCTTTTGATAATAGCAAATGTCTCAATACCTTTTTGTACATCTTTCTCTGTGACTATTCTCCAGGTTCCACGAGCATAAACTTGCATGAAAAGCCTCATAATTAAAACCTCCAAACACAATGAAAATGGTTTTTCACACAGGATTAGGAGGTACAGCTTTTTGCCCACAGAGAATACATCAGGGGGAGGGCCAAAACGCATGTGTCTGAGTTGAAAAAAACGACAAGAGTAAATGAACACAATGATGGCCATAATTCATAATTTTATTGAGCAGGGCTGGGGAAACATAAAACATCAAAAGGGCATGATGATTGATGATTGATGATTGCGGAGTTTTTGTAGCCAAAGAAACACAATTTAGATCAAGGGAGAGACAGACAGCTTCGACCTGCCTGTCAGGGCCAATCAAGGACGGAATGAGGTTCAGAATTCTAACAGAAAAACGGAGATATTCAATTGAATAGATATACCTCCAAAAGAATCGAACTGACACCTTTTGGGTTCAAGGACAGAGAACATAATTCGTAATAGCAGTAACAAGGTTACGTGTCCCCCTTCCCCACCCCTCTCATTTCTCGAAAAAAAGGATTAATGATATATATATATATATATATATATATATATATATATATAGAGAGAGAGAGAGAGAGAGAGAGAGAGAGAGGGAGAGAGAGAGAGAGAGAGAGAGAGAGAGGGAAAGAGAGAGAGAGATGAGATGAGATTATATATATATATATATATATATATATATATATATATAGAGAGAGAGAGAGAGAGTTTTAAAATTCCGTTTGACAAGTACAGGCTACTTTTATGTGCCTGATGGAGTAAAGGAAAGAACACATTAAATATAGATCTATAATTCTTTCCCGTAACGTCGATACTGTATTTCCAATGGTCTCATCATCTGAATAGAAGCACTCGGGAAAATGGAGGAAGAATTATAATCATATTAAAAGATCTTACTGTATCTGTGACTGCTCCAGTCGTGTGACCTCATTTTCTGTGCCCTTTTCGCATCAGTACAAGGAAGCAAAAGATGTGTACAGATCTAATGCTAATAGTAATTATTTATTTAGTGTGAAGTGAGTACGTTGTTTAAACATGAGAGGGTTTGAAAAAAATGTGTTCGACTTTCTCCGTTCGTCTGTTCGATAGTGTTTGCTTAGGCCCACGGAAGATGTGTGTGCGTCTCTCTCTCTCTCTCTCTCTCTCTCTCTCTCTCTCTCTCTCTCTCTCTCTCTCTCTCTCTCTCTCTCTCTCTCTCTCTCTCTATCTCTAACTCACTCTCTCTCTCTCACTCTCTCTCTCTCTCTCTCTCTCTCTCTCTGTAATTGTGTGTGTGTATGTGGGGGGGGGGGTTGGGGAATGGGGTCTGATAGGGGATGGGGTTCTTAATTTTCTAGGATTTCTGGAGCAGTGGAGTGGTTGTTTGTTTCATCGAGTTGTTCAGGCTGGTGGTCTCGCTGGAAAGTGACGACATGGGCCAATAGTAGCGATGTGAACTGGTTCAAAAGACCTTCAAAACATTATCCTCGTTTACAAATATCTGACAAATCTAACACTAACAACTCACGGGATCCCCCTGACCCAAGCTCTCCGGCTAGTGGCAGAGAGACGTCTCTGTCTTCCCGTGACACCCAAAAGGGTATAAGCGGCGGATGAAAGTAAAAGGTAAAGAAAGACAAATCTGAACAGACAGTGACTACTGTATCAGCGTCCGTAGCGTAGCGGTTTGGCAGTTCGCTGTCGCACGCAGGAGATTATTTTTGTTTGTTTTTGTTTTTGTAAAGTGTTTTACGGCGCTCGCAACTGCACAAGGTCATATGAGCGCGCGGGACACACCTAATATTTTCAGTTAGTAGGAAATTCCGAATTTTGCCCGGGTGGCGGCCGAAGCCTACTCTTATCGATTTTAGACCACCAAGGGATCTTTAACGTGCGCAACTTGCACACGGGCCCTTCGAGATTTTTCGCCCTTGTCCGAGAAGGCTAGGTGTAGATCTTTCCTACCAGAAGATCAGGGGTGTGGCAGAAAGACAGCAGTAAGGAGGAGCCAAGGAGTAGCGGTAGAAAGGCTGCAGAAAGATTCAGGAGCCCAGAGGAAGGGGCAAAGGAGGTGAGGGGGTGGGGGAAGAAAGTGGAAATGAAAGCAGACAACAGAACATTGCTAGAGAGCAGGAAAGGAGGTGAAAGGAGACAATTTTAGAGAAGAAAATTTTTCGGTCACTACCCGGATTCGAACCCGGGACCTTTGAATGAGAGACCAACACCTTAACCTCTAGGCCACGAGAGCCCCCTGCAGGAGATCTGAGTTCGATTCCACAGTGCCGAGAATGTTTAGCGAGTATCTCGGACCTGCTGGGATGTTGTATCCTTCTCAAATCAGGCTGGCCCTGACAGGCAGAGTCGAAGTCCGCCCCCTGAATGTTTACAGTTGTGTCGACGACTGTGCAAAATCAACTACAGGGAGGTACATCAAAGAAAAAAGGAGTAGAGTGACCAACGCAAAAGAATGAAACAAGTAAATGGACAAACAGACGGGCACGCATACACGCTACCACATACGTATACCAAACAGAGAGAGAGAGAGAGAGAGAGAGAGAGAGAGAGAGAGAGAGAGAGAGAGGAGGGGGGGAGGGTAGGGGGAGTGTGAAGAGATACTCATATATAATATATATATGTATCAATTAAAAGCCAGGATACTATTAATAACGCCATTCTAAGCACATTTAGAACACAGTTCCTTCTCAGAGCCAGTAGCAAACAGTTAAAAATCCATACCGCATGGGGGAACCTTTTAGCCCCGAATATCAATAATAATATAAAAACCCTCAAACAAAAAAAATCCCCTGGTCGGATGGCCCAAAGGGAATGTGAAAGGGGGACTATTTGTTCTGTCTATCCTTTTGTATCGTTCCCAAGCTTTTGCGATCGAACAGCGCATTTGGAACCCGGTTAAAACTTAAGGCCAATACAAACGTTGGGAATTCTAGCATTCCCTTTCAATTATTACCGGAGCACGAAGAGAATTTTGCTGTTTGCTTGAGATAATGTTGTTAAACAACTGGTGCCTGCTAATTTAAGGCCCCCGACGTCTCCCTGGCCTCCTTACACTACAATCAAAAATGCGCGAGTGAAAGTGAAAGCGAATAGCGTAATTGAAATTCTTTCCAACCCTCCCTTCCTCCTCCCCACACCAAAAAGACAAATTCCCATTCGGTATAGTGTGTATTCATTAACATTCTCTCTCTGTTTCTCTATCTCCCTCCCTCTCCCCATATATATATA
>NW_004797470.1:534624-536468 GCF_000002075.1 Aplysia californica | reverse complement strand
ACATCGACAACGACAACGACAACGACAACGACACCGACAACGACAACCAAATACAGCAACAACATTCTTAAATGAAATTCATTGTATTTGTATGAAGATGAGAGAACAAATACCTAGTAATTTGGGGTGGGGGTGGGGGGTGGGGGGATTCAAAATGATCTGTACACATCTGACATAAGAAAAAAGAAAATAAATGAATAAGCTACTAGTACTAGCCCTCTAACAAAGCCATTTTCCTCATCGCGCTGAAATCAATGTGGGGTGTTGTTTTCAAAAAGCGTAGACTGGGTCAAGAGAGTGAAGAACCTTGAAGCATCCCCTACCAGCCAAAGTTCAAGAATTCTCTGTAAGGGGGTTCGAACCAGGATTATTCGCCCTGTGTCTAGTTTAGTTTTAGTAGAGGTTTTACGGCGCTCGCAACAGAATAAGGTAATATGAGCGCCAATGCCTATATACAGTAACAACAACAACAACAACAACAACAACAACAACAACAACAACAATAATAACGATAACAACAACAACAACAATAACAATAACGATAACAACAACAGCAGCAACAACAATAATAACGATAACAACAGAAACAACAACAACAACAACAACAACAAGAAAAGAGCCAACAACAACAGCAACAACACGTCTATATCAGACCTCCAGTTGTGGGCGCTTAGACTTCCAAACAAAGGTGTGGCATGTGGGCGTGGACCTGGGGGTTCGTGACCAATACCCAGCTCGGCGAGCCAAAGATCTCCTAATGCCGTCTCTGATATTCTTTGACGCGTGTGGCTACACCTCTAAACACGAACAAGACCAGAATAACTGAACAGAGATAGCATTGACAGTTAGGAAGCCATGCATGTTTTTTCTGCAGAAAGAAAGGTTTTCACAAAAGGATAGACCTAGAACATTCCTTCCTTTTATTCTTTCATGCAAGCAACTTCGTCAACACTTTCTTTCTTTATATTCTAATAATGAGGAGGTGACGGAAAAAGTACATTCGTCAGGCAGCGTGGTGGAATCAGGCTCTCGACAATTTTTGGACATGTAGAGTTATTGGTATCATCTTAAAGCGTGTTATCTTGTCTTTATTTGGATGTAAAAAATATCCTTTATCTTGAATACAAGTCGAGATATTTGCAAAAGAAAGAGGTGGGGGTCAGCAGTTTTCAGGGTAAAATTAGTGAGAAAATGGCCGCCAAAGATTAGTTATTTCCTTAGCTTAAGAGTCAATGGTAACTGAAGATTTACATTTTTTTATGCCTTTAAGCAACGCGTTTCAGAAAAATCCACACAGAAATGAGTTCTGAAATAGACATGAAAGGTGTTGTGCCAAAAAGCAAAAATCTGATAAAAATTCACAAACCTGCGGAAAAATGCAAGTTTCTTCACTGTGATTATTTGACGAGAGCCTGATTCCACCACGCTGCCTCACATTTTATGAAGCCTGATATGGTGAAAATCACCGGACTAGAAAGCAATCTGTCCACAAGCCCACGATAGAAGCAGTTAGATCAGTCTTAGTAGAGGTTTTACGACGCTCGCAACTGCATAAGGTCATATGAGCGTCAGAAGATTAAAGGAGTAACAAGGGAGTAACCAACACAAAAAAGATGGAGGGGAGATAAGGACGATAGGTGTTTGATAGGAAAGAAGGAGCAAACCACACCAGAGCACCCGCCAACCACCCACTAAAGCAGCTAAGTACAGTGAAAAGGAACTCAAAGAATAAACAGACCTCAGAGACACATCATTAGCGTGAGTACTAAGCCACTCGTCGTTACTGAACTACATGAAAAAGCCGTACACTTTAAAACATTTGTGTAAATCACCACCACCCCCCG
>NW_004797470.1:528785-533834 GCF_000002075.1 Aplysia californica | reverse complement strand
CATTGATCTGAGAGCGGTGATGATTTTAGAATTAATAGTGGTGATGAGTGATGATGAGGGATTGCGTTTAAGTAATGTTAGCGTTAGTCATCAGCACAGCTAGCTATAAAGAATACAACTAATCACCATAGGATCCTAAACTAAGGAGCGTCACTCATACACGGACGAAAAAC
The DNA here is from genome assembly GCF_000002075.1 of Aplysia californica. Taxonomy (NCBI): domain Eukaryota; kingdom Metazoa; phylum Mollusca; class Gastropoda; order Aplysiida; family Aplysiidae; genus Aplysia; species Aplysia californica. Next base: position 533,661 of record NW_004797470.1, on the reverse strand, counting down.
AGGACGTGGAGTAGTAGGCCTATATGCACAGAAAAAAAGATAGAAATAAGACAGAAGAAAGACAGAAATAAGACAGAAGAAAGACAGAAATAAGACAGAAGAAAGACAGAAATATGACAGAAGAAAGACAGAAATAGGACAGAAGAAAGACAGAAAAAAACCCGACAAGGACAACATGCACCGAAAAAAAGACGACATGGAGAGAACACTCATCGTCACTGCAACCATCAAACCGACGGGACATCCTCCGGGGAAATTGAAGACGCACAAGCACAGAAGTGATGATGATAATAAGCGAGAGAGACCTTAATTCCAGTCGACAGGAGACGGTCGGTGCAACGTGCTCACGCTATTGGGAAGCACCTTGGAAGCCAAACAGCGCCCAAATAACATTTAATCAGCAATCACAGAACTCCGGGCCAGTAATCCTAAGAAAACCCACGAGGCTAATGCCAAATAATAGCACTCTGCATGCTAATAACGGGAAGGGAATCCACCCAAGAAAACAAGAAGGGAAAAGATTTACTAACACTACAAAGAAAACTGAAAAGTAATATTGAAAGATAGCCAAAAAGGAAATGAAATAGAGAGAAGGTCAAAGGATATGTTGTTAGAATAGGGAGAGGAAGACGAAGAGAAGAACGGGGAAAATAGAAAGGAAAGGTAAGAAAGGACAAAGGAGAGTATGGTAAAACGAGAGATGAATTATATGGAGATGAGTTGCGTTTGTTGTACTTGTCTTCGTTGTTGAAGTTGTATCATATTGCTGTTATTATTGCTTATGGGTTGTTGTTTTTCTGTTGTTTTAATTGTCTTTGTTTCTGTTGTTGTACCTTATCGTTGCTATGTTTCTTGTACTGTTCACCTCTCTTCTCCCATCTCTCTCTCTCTCTCTCTTGCCCTTTTTAACTCCCAGTGGAGCACAGGCCATCAACAACATTACTCCAGCGAAGCCTATCCTGAGCATCCTTTTCTAGCTGTTTCCCTCCATCTTCCAGAACTGGCGGTCGTGTTGTTTTTGCTGTTGATGTTTTTGTAGCTGCTTTTCGTTTTACGGGAAAGGGCTGCTAACCCTTTGCCCCACCGACCTTAGTCGCCTTCTACGACATGCGCGGTACGGATACAGTGGTCCTATTCTTTGCTCCCCTGTCTCCCCGAGAACCACACATTCTCCCATGCTCAAGTGATTTTGTCGTCCCCCAGTTTGATTTCACTCTTTCTCATCTTGTACAGTTTTGTTACTGTTCAAGTGTGGATGGGGGCTCTCGTGGCCTAGAGGTTAAGGTGTTGGCCTCTCATTCAAAAGGTCCTGGGTTCGAATCCGGGTAGCGATCGAAAAATTTTCTTCTCTAAATTTGTCTCCTTTCACCTCATTTCCTGCTCTCTAGCAATGTTCTGTCTTCTGCTTTCGTCTCCTCTTTCTGCCCCCACCCCCTCACCTCCTTTGCCCCTTCCTCTGGGCTCCTGATTCTTTCTGTAGCCTTTCTACTGTTACTCCTAGGTTTCTTCTTACTGCTGTCCTTCAGCCACACCCCTGATCTTCTGGTAGGAAAGATCTACACCTAGCCTTCTCGGACAAGGGCGAAAAATCTCGGACGGCCTGTGTGCAAGTTGCGCACGTTAAAGATCCCTTGGTGGTCTAAAATCGATAAGAGTAGGCTTCGGCCGCCACCCGGGCAAACATTCAAAATTTCCTACCATCTGAAAATATTAGGTGTGTCCCGCGCGATCATATGACCTATGCTGTTGCGAGCGCCGTAAAACACTTTACAAAAACCAAAAAAACAAAAACAAATGCTACGGCAGATTCTGATTAGCTGACATAACTTTAATCGACAATGATAACAAAAACACACACGAGAAAAAAAAGACCATCAACAATGACAACAACAGAAACAACAACAACAATAATAAAACAAAAACATCAACAACAACAAAAACAACAACAAAAAACAACAACAACAAAAGCAACAACAAAAACAACAAAACAACAAAAACATCACCAACAACAACGCTGACAGGGGATAATAACAATCACCAACTACGCTGGCCCGTTTCCTTTCGTGAGAGAATTCAATCAGCCGAACACATGGTCTTTACCTGAAGACGATAACATCACTTGTCATCACAGCTATAGATCACAGAGAGATAGGCCAGGCACCGAGGCGGGGAAGTCAGATACAACGGATGGGGCATGTGCCTGATCATCTTGTCATTAAAGCCTGGAATGCCCATAGATATTATCCTACGCAAGGTGAGGAATACAGTTGCTCATCTTCACGAGCTGAGTCGACAAAGGAGCATTATGGGGTTATCGTTCTTTCCCAATACAAAGCAGGTTGTCTAAAGAGAAAGGCTGGCGCTCATATGACCTTATACAGTTGCGAGCGCCGTAAAACGTCTACTAAAACTTTTTTTAAAGAGAAAGAGAAAGCCATGTTTTGGACTCGTGAATCCATTCCATCTGCAGACTCAAAGATATTTAAAATTCACAAACGATACAATCAAGCAAAATCGGAGAAAAGCAACGAAGACTGTAAGCAGCCCAAGTTCAAGATGTTCTTGCTGGAGATTTGAGCCAGGGTTGCTCGCACCTTTGACCAAAATAAAACAAATTAACTCTTTCAATACGCAGGGGATTCTGCAATTTTACCCACCAAGGCGCGAAGGGTGTTATCATAAAACGGCTGTAATTCAGTCAAATATTGATGGATTCGTTTGTGTGAGCACTCAAACCATTCGTAACAGTACAGAAAATCGCAATATGCGTTAAAATAGGTTCAGATCTTGGGGTTGACGAAATCGGTACCCCAAAACGTCACTTAAGTGACGATCCGGAATCAAAGAGTTAAGAAACAACACCTCATATGTACCGGTATTGGTAAAATTTGTCGGGAATTGTACAGCTTTACTGAATAAATTACCAATAGCGAAAAAATTAATGTATTTCACCAAAACAATAGATCTACGCACAAGTTAAGCAATATGAAATTATAATTATCGTCATTTCTGTGGGCCTAATGGACAAGCGTCCTGTGAAAGATAGATTTAATTGAAACCGAAATACGTGTGAAGCGTTTACGGAATTGCGTGTGTGTGTGTGGGGGGGGGTAAACAAAACACAAGTTATTTTCCTTTCATAGCGGTGTCTTCCATCTATCATCTGACACGACGGGTGTGCTAAACATCAAATACGAGTATTTCCTGTCTCCTGCTCATCATACATCAGTTGTTGGCTTTTTTCGCCGCGTTTTTTCTTCAAACAATTTAAAGGCATTTGATCATAACAACCGAAAATTATACCTAATTGCATAATTTATTTCTTTTCCTTTTTTTTATCTTATCAGAATAGGGTTTCATTTTGGATGCGTACCCAAACTTTTAAACGGAAAAAAGGAATCACTGGAGCACCCCCCCCCCCCCTTGTAAGTGGGAAGATGAAGGTAGGGGCGGGGTGACTTATTAGAAAAAAGACTAACCAATATATATGAGGCAGCGTGGTGGAATGAGGCTCTCGTCAATTGTTGGACATGTAGAGTTATTGGTTTTATCTTAAAGCTTTTTCACTCGTCTTTATTTGGATGAAAACAATATCCATTTATCTTGAATACAAGTCGAGATATTTACGAAAGAAGGAGGTGGGGGTCACTTATTTTCAGAGATAAAATTAGCGAGAAAATGGCCGCCAAAGATTAATTATTTTTGTGCCTTTTAATCAATGTTTTTCAGAAAATCCACACAGAAATGAGTTCTTTAATGGGCATGAAAAGTGTTGAGGCAAAAAAAAAAAAATTTGATACAAATTCACAAACCTGCGGAAAAAAGCAATTTTTTTCACTTTGATTACTTTGACGAGAGCCTGATTCCACCACGCTGCCTCAATTTTTTTCTTTTTACCTCATCTGCCTATCCCTTTTCCCAAGCACTCTCACTCTAGGGAAATACGTCACTCGCATCTCTCTCTCTCTCTCTCTCTCTCTCTCTCTCTCTCTCTCTCTCTCTCTCTCTCTCTCTCTCTCTCACTCACTCACTCACTCCCACCCCACATCCCTCTCGCAATGAAAACTGATAAACACTTGCGGATACCACAAAAAACTCACTTTAACTCTTTAAGAAGCTGATGCACGACATGCACGTTCGCTCATCTCACACCTGCGTCAAACTCCTCACACATAATAAACAGCGTACCTGCTTCTGCGCTGCACCCGTAAGACCCTCGAAATTTAAGAAAGGGCATTAATTCAGCAGCAATTTATCTGCACCACTGTCACCCCGAACAGCATGTTCCAATAGAGGTATCAGGCGATGATGTGAGCAGCTGCCTTAGCCAGGAATAGACGGAATTGGAAGTTAACCCTACTTCATCATCGCGTAAGAGCCAAAAGCATAACACCATCCAGGTTGTAAAGTAATACGAAAAATTTGAATTTTTTACTAGTTAACCTTGTTTTTATTCCAGTTATTTTCACGAAACTGGCCGGAAAAGGGGTACAGAAAGAATAACTGTAAGGCAGCGTGCTGGAATTAGGCTCTCGTCAATTTTTGGGATTGTAGAGTTATTGGTATCATCTTAAAGATCGTTCACTTGTCTTTATTTGGAAGAAAAAAATATCCATTTATTATGAATACAAGTCGAGATATTTGCGAATGAAGGAGGTGGGGGTCACCAGTTTTCAGAGGTAAAATTAGTGAGAAAATGGCCGCCAAAGATTAGTTAATTTCCTTAGCTTAGGAGTCCGTGGTAACTGAAAATTTACATTTTTTGTGCCTTTAATCCACTTTTTAAAGAAAAATCAAAACAGAAATGAGTTCTTTAATGGGCATGAAAGGTGATGAGCCAAAAAACAAAAATTTGATAAAAATTCACAAACCAGCG
>NW_004797470.1:526747-527950 GCF_000002075.1 Aplysia californica | reverse complement strand
CCCCTCTCTCTCTCTCTCTCTCTCTCTCTCTCTCTCTCTCTCTCTCTCTCTCTGTCTTTCTCCATCGACGAAATACACCGTCTTAAGCCAGGGGTTAAGCCTGATGGATCGGCTGCAGATCAATGCTCTCTCGCGTCTGCATACCGATACGAATATCAGTGGTAAAGGAGAATGGATGGGCAGGAACTTTTTCGGAGGGGAGAAGCAAACACATAAAAAGAAATACAGATGGAAGGAAGAATGGGTGATGGAGCCAAAAGAATTCAAGCGGGTGGACAGTTATCCGTACAGACTAGCAGACAAACAAGCAGAAAGGCTGACCCACTTTAGAAAAACGCACAGTTAGATAGAAGTCGAATGGATGGACGGAAGGATGTAAAGACCGATGAATATAGATCTATAGGAGTGAAAGAATGGATTGACGGATGAGTGAGTGGGTGGGTGGATGGATGGGTAGATAGAAGGATGGACAGACGGACTGACAGACGGACGGATGGATCGATGGATGGATGGATGGATGGATGGATGGATGGATGGACGGATGGGTGGATGGCAGATGGCCTATTTGACCGAAAGAGGAGTGGACAGGAAAGGAGATGAGAATGCGACAATATGAGTATCAGCCAAACCCGAGTGACCAACTGATTATCTTTTTGTTGGCTCTCTCAGACATGGTCAAGCTACTACCTTTTTGGCCTAGGTCACACTATTTTACACTTCGGAGATAATTGAAGAATAAAGAGCTAATTAATTTACCGTTCCTCATTAGTACTAATAGTTATTTTCCACTAAAATCCAAATAATGGGAGTTGACTTACAAAGGCCATTTCATGACCGTGGCCTCAGACTTAGGCTCTGACTTGAGCCATTGCGTGAATGTCGTCTCTGATTTAGACTCTGATTTAGACCATTTTACAAAATGACTTGATCTATAATTTGTTGTTTCGCTTTTCAATTCTGAATGACTTGGGCCATCTTAAAATAAATTTACTGAAATGTACAGTCAGATCCAAGACTAAGGGTAAGAAAATTGTTCAGGTTTTGACCTAAGTCAGTCATAGGGCATATGAATGAGTGACGAATTGACCCATGTCAGACTTAGGCCAAATTACACGGGAAAATCATTGTCACTTTTGACTTAGACCGAACGCATTTTTGTTTTAATTTTCTTTGAAATGGTTTGGAGTACATATAATATATATA
>NW_004797470.1:490841-525509 GCF_000002075.1 Aplysia californica | reverse complement strand
AGAGAGAGAGAGAGAGAGAGAGAGAGAGAGAGAGGAGAATAAAATCTGAGGTCAAAAAGGAAACGAAACAAAGCTTTTCTTACCTCCATAGTAGCGATGCTAAACCGGTATTCCAGACAGATAAAAAATGATTAACTTAGAAAAGCTTTAGCAAGTACTAATGTGTAGTCCATAAACGATGTCAAGAATTCTCTCAGCACCCTGTCCTCCGCTCACTCCGACCTCGTACCCAGTTCTGTACGTTACTCACTCTCGCTCTGAAGGATGCTATGAAATGGTCTGCTACGTCTACAGAGTAAAAACATGGATCAGCGCCATCTGTTGGAATAATGCGGTCAATACACTTTTTTCCGTTCACATCTAATTCTCTCCAATATTACCAAGGTTTATAGAAGTATGAATTTCAGTTTGAAATAATCTTACTTGATGATATTTCATTTTTTTAAAATATAATCTCAGTTGCCAGGAAAATATTTCTGATGTAGTAGAGACAATTAAAATTTACAACATTCTTGACTTATCCATGTTTTACCATATTTACCGAGAATAGTTTCACAATGGCTGACAGGCCAACAGAGGTAAACTCATAAATCGCAATTTATTAGGGGAAATGCTCTTGCAATTTTTAGTTTTAGTCATTAAAACTACATTAATAGATCTAGTAAATAGTGAAACTTTGGTTTTGATATCGATTATGTAAAAAGCATTCTTTGACATCTCTCTATAAGATCTCTTTATTTCTCTTTCTCTCTCTCTCCTACTCTTGAGTCTTGAGCAATCGCGGCGCGGCTTATAAGTTATACCTGCCTTGACCCCTCTGTTATGTTAAAATAGATCTAGATCTAGATCTAGATCTAATCCTGTCCGTAGTTTCTTTTCTTTTGACTTTTTCTACAAGGTTTGATTTCTCATTTAAGATTCGGTAATTTTTATCACCACAAGTGCACGCTGATGGCAATTGACACTAGATCTACCAATTGAAAAACATTGAATTATGTGAAAATAATAAAAATTAGATCTAGATTAGAAATCTAGAATCTTGATCTAGAATCTAGATCTACATCTAGATCTAGATCTACATCTAGAATCTAGAATCTAATGTAGATCTAGATTTCTAGATCTAGATCTAGATTTAGATCTAGAAATCTAGATCTATGTTCAAAATCATCAAGTATGAATCTCCAAAATCAAGGTAAATGAGGCCGTGGAGATATATACAGTCAAACCTGTGTAAGACGGCCACCCATTGTCAAGGAGAAAAGTGGCCGCATAAGACAGGTGGCCGTCTTAGGCAGGACTGATCAAGATGAGGAAAAAAAACATTCCCATCTGAGGTCCCAATTGAAAGTAGCCGCATTGTTGTTGTTTTGTTGTTGTTGGTTTGTATTTTGTTTTTTAATTTTTATTTTGTTGCTGATTTTGCACAAGGGTGACAATAAAACGAATCAGACAAGGAAGACCGAGTGCCATATTAAAACAAACACATGGGTCGCCACCACTCGGAGAACGAGCGACACGTCTCTCACAAGTCCATGTTGGCGTCCTTAATTTTGTTACTTTGTTACAGACTGGATAAACAATGACCACTCATCTCACTTACGATTTGTGTGTTTGAGTTCTGGGCGGGGCTTATGGGTTATGAGGGATTACACGTTCACCTCACCAGCAACTGAAAATTTGTTACCTATAGGCCTATTGGTCAATAGTGGGAGGGGCCTACCCAACATGATTGGTTGGAGGGACTACCTAACAACAACAACAACAGGTGATTGAATTATGACGGCTCGCCCACAACGCCAGGGGCCAGTGCACAATTCATGACAAAACGTATTGGAGTCACTAAGGCGGCCGTCTAAGACAGGTGTTATAATTGCTTAGTGGGATAGGGGTTGTGTGTTAAATTGTGGTGGCCGCGGCCGCGTTGGACAGATTGTCCATTTTACACAGTTAAATTATATAGAAAAAACGCAAGGGGGGACATGGAAAGTGGCCGTTTGTACAGGTGGCCATCTTATAGAGGTGGCCGTCAGGGCAGGTTTGACTGTATACTTGTTGATGATCTTGATATTTTATATTACCCACAAAAACAATGAAGAACACTTCTTTTTTAGCCTCAGTTGATGGAAGAAATAATTAGTTCATCATTATTAGGGTAGAAAAGGTTGGGGTAACTTCGACAGGTTTATGCAGTGCAGCAAAAGTAACAGCTAGGTACTGCTCCTGTCTTTATGAAAGCACACTGACCATCTTAATGGTATCGTTGTGTCAAGCAGCCATTCTACTTCTCGATTATTATATCTTTACTCTATTTTCATTCCGAATTTTCAACCAGTCACGATTTTGTGGTATACCCTCACTTGGATCAACTTCGACCGTGGTTGGTCCAAATGCGAACCGCGCATGGGACAACTTCGACATAGGCTGTGACAGTACTGACAGGACCTGTGGGCAACTTCGACAGGGGGCGGATATCTTCAACAGTAGGCCCTTGGGTTCTGATTCAACTTATTGTGCCCTCCCCCTTTCTCCCTCTTTCTGTCTCTTTCTCAACTTTTCTCTGTTGAATTTTGTGTCTATCTCTCTCTCCCCCTCTCCTACTTCTCTTTCCTCACTGCCCCCTCTCCCTCACTCTCCGAGCGCGCAGACAAACGAAGACATGCACTCACATCATAGGCCTACGTGCACACACACACACACACTCTCTCTCTCTCTCTCTCTCTCTCTCTCTCTCTCTCTCTCTCTCTCATACACACACACACACACTAAGCTCCTAAAATGATACAGTTGAGCAGTACAGTCTTGTCTAAATTTCTACTAGTTTGTATCTGACCAGTCAAGGATTTCGACCCAAGACAAAAAATGATAATACAAACAAGATTAAACATTAATGTGATAGTTTATTAAAGTTGATTCTGCTTAGGAAACTGTAATTTCCAAATTGGCCCACCCCCTGTCGAAGTTGCCCCGTTTCGCCCTGTCGAATTTGCACCAACCACCAAAATCTCATTCCATCATTTTAAATTAGGTACCACAAACTGAAATTTCAAAGTCCTCTGATTTCATAGTTAACTGCACTACCTTATAGAATTTATCATTCTGAGCATTTTGAAACCAAATTTATACATATAGTTTCATTTTATAATGGCTGTGTTATTCTTGAAGAGGAATGCCGATATATTTGCGTAGTCAGTCCGATCTCTGGTTCCATAAAAAAACAGCACTGACAGTTTTCACACGCAAATCTCTACTATTAATTCTTTAAGGACAGTCTTTAGAAATATATCATCGGAAAGAGCGTCTTCTCATCTTGAAATATGGACGAATCAGAATGCAGTATTTAATGCCATACGCTCCCCGTTACTGTTCAACCGAGGTCACTGTAAAAATCAATACACGAAACGCGCGGCCGCTGCAGTGAAAACCTCGGTAGTGTTGCCTTTTATCCCTCAAGATCTTGCTTTCAAAAGAATCGCTGATTCAAATAAATAATACCACTAAAAAGAGGAAAAGCTCCTCTTTCTTGTGATATCAAGTGACTGTGTGTATGCATGTTCACACGGTGTTTTAGGAGGGTAAAAATATGGGTTTTGGTCTCCATGACAGTGCGCCATAGGGGCGCACGGCCAGTTTGCAGTACCTAATTTTAAATAAATCATGTTAATTCCTATAATCAACATTTGTAGTTCTAGATGGATTTAAATGAACCTAAGGATACCAAAGTTTTAGATCTAGCACTGAAAAATATTCATAAAGTAACAGAGCAATGACAATTTCAGTCCATTTTATCAATAAAGTTATGCCTATCAATATTCCAAAGAAGAGTCCTACTTTTTTTTAGTAAGCAAAATACCGATACACTTTGTTTTGTAAAAGTACTACTCTAAGGCATCGAATTAACCGGGGGTAGGAATTAACGGAGGGTGTGGACAAGTGGTCCAAAATTAATAAACGGGGGTGGGACGGGAGCACGTTCAACCTCCTACCTCTGTACTAATAGGAACAAGCCAATCTGTTTTATTTGAACAAGACATAATGAAATTTTAGTGATTTAAGTAAGTTACTGTGACTACATTTCCCATTTAGGAACAAACCAGTTTCATTAAAAAAATATAAACCAATGTACAAAAGTTAAAACAATGCAGAGAAAATTGAGGTAGCCAACCCGGTACCGGTAGTAATACTGAGGATAATTTGCCACTTACGAAAAAAAAAAGTTTCATTAAGGTGTCTGGATTCTATATATAATGTTTCACATTGTCGTCGTTCGTGGCAAGCTGGAAAATAATAGATGGGGGGGTATGTAATAAGGAGCGGGGGGTGCAAAAAAACTTTTAAAAATGAAAATTAATAAGCAAGAGGGGAGACTTATTCTATACTTTAGAACTTTAGAGTAAGACTGGTATCTAGGCTGTAATTTGGATATCACGATAAAACAAAGTCACATAAACGTGGAAGTCGTGTTTTATAAACTGAATCAAAATTCATAATTTTTGGTGAAAACTCTTGACCTGGAAGTCAACGTTATATTATAGGCCTAACCTTTATTTTAAGATCATGGATATGTGGATTGGAATCAAATCTAAGCTAGAATTATTGGCTGGTTCTCCTGCCGTCTGGGGCGGCTTGCCTTAGTGAAGTCACTTTAGCCGCGCCGCTGCCCACGGCTTGGTGTAGCGAATGAGTGAAACATGAACGAATTTTTTATCATCTAATCACAATTCTAGCTAAGCCTATGCATAGATATTTCTATCTTGATGTGAAGAAAGTCACTGGTAAATTGTTAATGTAAAAATGTCATCTCCATACACCCATATTCTTTATCTATTTTTCCGAAGGATGTTGACCAAACTGAGACAAAAGTACCAGTTGGGTCTATTCCAAGCGATGCACCCAGCCTCCCTAGTGTTGCTGCTCCCCCTTCAAAGCCGAGACCAAAGAAAGGTAAATTTTGCAGCTGTCGTTTAAGAATACTACAGAACTTGTACCCTTTGTAAAGAGCTAATCAAGAGTCACAGAACTTATTCAGTCTGTCTGTCCATTTTTTTTGTCCAGTAAAACTGCTCGTGATCAGGTGTAGGAAGGAAGTACTGTTAACACTATCCATACTTTGTGTTTTACTGTCGTATCCATATGATATGGGGAACCCTGTGCCCCCACTTTCCAAAGAGGAAATTTACTCATTAATCCGATCCGTACGCTTTGTACAGCAGTCTGTCAAAATGATTTTTTGAAAATTACTGAAAGTTTCAAAGAGATCTTCGCACTAAAAACTGTGAAGAATACAACCCCTGGGGTACAAAATGACCCCAGGTGCTCGGATCGTGTTAAATTCACTGACTGCACAGCACCAGCACTTTTCCTGTAGTTGTTCCAAGTGTACTGGTTGTCTCAATGATACAATTTTTTTGAAGATGACGAGTCTTTATTTATACATTATTACTTCATTGACATTTTTCGATTAGTAATTATTTGTCTTCACCAATCACAAATGTATGTTACAATGATTTAAAATTGAAGCAGTTTCTTCATTATGAGTTTCAATATCCTTTTTTCCCTTTACAGCACCCGATATTCCAGTGTTTGAGCGTCGTAATTGGCTGATTCATCTGCACTATGTGCGGAAGGAATTTGAAACCTGCAAAAACATTGTTCGTGAGCAGCTCTCTGAAGCTGGTGGCATGTGTGAATATGCTGTATATGTGCAAGGTAAAGAGTAGCTTTTTTTATTTTTATTTATTTATTTATTTTTTTTTTTTTTTGAGTTTTTAAATTGTTTTTTTTTCTTTTTTCTCATTTTGGTAGACTTTTATTTTTCGTCAAGCGTTTTGTAATAATTGTAGGCTTATTATGCAACAACAGCAAAAATACATAAAAGCCTTTTAATAATATGAAACTCCTTTATTTTCCCTAAATAGTTTGGAAGAAATAAATCCCTATAATGTTTCAGTGAAGTTGTAGCACAGTTGTTCATTGACACGAAAGAAAACATCAGGTTTTGTGAATTTTATAGTCTCTGTGCTATACCTCCATCATTCAAAGTTTCCACGGAAGACGAAATACAAGCGTTTGTAATGTAAGCTATGTAGTGTTCATTCATTAGGGAAGGGGAATTCTAGAAATGATATACGTCTGCTTTCTCTCAGTAGTTATGTAAGTGCTTGTGTGTTGAGGTGCATGTGGGTGTGTGTTTAACAAACAAAAAGACAGACAGACAGACAGGCATACGGAAGTGTAAGAGTAGATGGGGGAGGCAGAATGAGTATTAGTTATGTAATGGTAATAGTAGGCTAAGAGTCATGGAAATGGATGTACAGATCAGTGGGAAGACGTGGAGTGATATCAAGCGACTAGCCCAGGATAGGGAAAGGTGGAGAGTGTTTGTTCGTGGCCTATATCCTGACCCAGGGTGAGAAAGGCAATGATGAATAGTAGGCTAGTGACAGTGAAGATTCCAGGGAGAACCTTCACTTTGACACGAAAGAAAATTGATTCCAGCATACTTGAGGGTAAGGAGAGATTCATGATAACAGCTAATTTTTTAAAAATTCCATCACGAAATTTTTCAATTTTTGTTTATTTATTTTTACAAAAAATATTTTTACATTTATCCGGAAGGCTTGATTCTACGCCAAGAAGGAAAGATACAAGAGTCTTTGGACATGTTTCAAACATGTGCTCTGCTCAACCCTCAGAATGCCGAAAATTTGAAACAAGTGGCCAGGTCATTGTGAGTAATCTCCCCCACCTGTTTTCCTCACCTGAATGTGTGCACTTTATTGTAATTACTGTGGCCTTTTAATACAAACATAGGGGGGAATTTAGCACTTTGCAGTCCCTTGGCGCAATTATTCGTCAGTGAAAATTATCCGTTCCGGTCACCTGCGCCAGGCTCGAGAAGTCCGTTGTACTCACTCTCCTGGCTGGGTGATCAGATGGGGTATTTTGTACTGCTGGCTGTGTGACTGCAAAGTGTTAATAAAGTGTAATGGGTAGCAATAACCGTCACACCAATAAAAGAGGAAGGAGCCAACTTATTTCCTTTTAACATGTGTCTCGAGAAAACTGTCCTAAGTTCATTCTACCTCTTTTGTATCTCAGATTTTTTTTTTCCTATTATTATGTTCTATCTTTCGGTACAGTTTCAGCTTTGTCTGCGTACGTATCGTATTTACTTATTTCCAGATGCTGTCCATACATTTGCATTCTCTAGACTCTTTTCATCAGCTGTAAAGTCTTTGCCTGACTCCTTGTACACTCACAGTGTCTATGTCTTTGGAAGACTTGTCTTCTCTCGACTGACTTTGCTGTAGTACGTTTCACTTCAGCTTGTCTTTCCCTCTATGTCCTTTTGGGTGTCTTGGACCTTTATTTGGATATTTGTGAGGCAGCGTGGTGAAATCAGGCTCTCGTCAAAATAATCAAAGTGAAGAAACTTGCATTTTTCCGCAGGTTTGTGAATTTTTACCAAATTTTTGTTTTTTGGCCCAACACCTTTCATGCCCATTGAAGAACTCATTTCTGTGTGGATTTTTCTGAAAAACATTGATCAAAGGCAAAAAAAAATTTAATTTTCAGTTACCACGGACTCTAAAGCTAAGGAAATAACTAATCTTTGGCAGCCATTTTCTCACTAGTTTTACTTCTGAAAACAAGTGACCCCCACCTCCTTCATTTGCAAATATCTCGACTTGTGTTCAAGATAAATGGACATTATTTTCATCCAAATAAAGACAAATGAACAAGCTTTTAGATGATACCAATAACTCTACATGCCCAAAAATTGACGAGAGCTTGATTCCACCACGCTGCCTCACATATGCTTTGTTCTAAGCCATATATTTTGTGTCAATTATGACTGCATAGCCTTGCTTTTTTTCAGATTTTTACTGGCAAGACACAAAGCTGCCATTGAAGTTTACCAGCAAGCAGCTCAGATCAGTGACAAAGACTGGGTAAGGTTGTCCTTGACTTGTATCTGCAACTGCTCATGTAAAATGAATGTTAGAATCAAAATATTAATTTTTTGTATTTAACTTTATCTTCGGCAAGCCGCTCCCAGCGGTTCGCGGTCGGAAATGCTGTGCCATTGAGCCAATGACAGCAGCTCGGGCACATTCCTTAACAACGACTTCAACCTCGAATTACTTTTCGGCAGCTGAAAACAGGCCTCTTATATTGAGATTTCATTCATTAGATAAAGAACTATCAAAATAGGTTCACTTGTTTTGATTTAATGACCAATTTTATTCAGTGACGATTTTTGTCATTTTTAAATTTAGTACCAAAGAAGGGACCGGCATAGTGGGTTTAGGATCTTCAAAACAAACGTGAAGACTGTTCTACTGTATGGTTCAGAGACATGGAGGCTCACAGCATCAGCAGCAAAGAAACTACAGAGCTTCGTAAATGGATGCCTACGAAAGATAGTGGGGATCAAGTGGTACGATCGAGTCACTAATGCTCAACTGTGGGAAAGAACAAGCCAAAGGCCAGTAAAGGAAGATATTCAGGTGAAGAAATGGAAATGGATTGGACACACCCTGAGGAGACCCCCGTCAAGCATCATCAGACAGGCTTTAACGTGGAACCCTCAAGGAAAACGTAAGAAGGGAAGACCAAAGATGACACGGAGGCGAGCAGTACAAGCGGAAATGGAAAAAGCGGGGACATCATGGAAACTGATAGAAAAGGATGCACAGGACAGGCTTCACTGGAGTAATGTTGTTGGTGGCCTATGCTCCACTGGGAGTTAAAAAGGGCAAGAGAGAGATAGTGGGTTGACCCCCCTCAGAGATAAAGAGATAATCTAGCGTGCTAAATTCTAGTATTGTGACCAAGAAAGATGTGCTACCCTTCATGTGGATTTGATATTTGCCATATCTGATAGCAGAACAGTCTTTTTCAAAACAAAAAAACCCGCCTCTTTCATTTTGTTGAAACAACCAGTGTTTACTGGAGTAATACCTGTTTTCTTTCTTAATTAGAACTTAAGACTTAACGAATCCAGGGTTCAAAGGTTTCCAGTTCTATTTTGGTGTCAACGAGGACTATATAACCATGCTACAACATTTCTTTTTCTAGCTAAATGAAAGTTTCTTTCGTGTATTCTTTTTTGCAGGAAGTTTATCATAATCTTGGAGTATGCCATATGTATGTTCGAGAATTTGATAAGGTGAGTACCTTGTGTGGCTTGTTTGTTCATGATTCTTCAGCAATTTTACACATTCATTGAGAGAGGGCCACAGATGTGCAATAGAAATTATCTTTTGTTTACTTCATGCACAATTTCCTTCAATTGTTTCGAGAATATTTTCCCATTTATTGTGATTTGAACATGATCTGTAATATAATCTAAAGAGAAATTCAATCAAAGTATTTACTGACTTAAACATGTTTTAAATCACATTTCAGAAATAGAAATTTCTTTGTGCTTACTTTTATTTCTCTTCAAGTAAAGCCAATATTTATACAAAGGGAATTTTTTTCAATTTATAGGCCTACGCAGTTTTATAAAAAAGTTGAAGTGTTTGAATAGATACTCAAAATAAGCTTTCATTTTTTGCTCTTTTCATTGAAATTCATTTTTAACCTGAAAAGTTCAGTTAGAGACAGCTGTAAAGAATGTCAATGTTTAGAAGAAAGAGAGAAAAGGATAAAGCTGTTAATTCCTCATCCTTTTCTGCTATTTCTATTACAACGGCTAGAATGAAGGAAAGGCTATCTCTACACTCATTTCGATTGCATCCATTTTCAACCCTTGTCGTATGTTCAGGCGAAAGAACTCCTGAGGCAGGCCTTGGGCTTCCGTCGTCATGAGGTCTCCTACATCATGTTGGGCAAGATCTACCTGCTGGAGCGGGACATCAACTCAGCCATTGACATTTATCGCAGCGCTGTCGAGTGAGTTCCTTCTCTTGCTTTTGTGTCCTGCATCACTTTACCTTTGTCTCATAGGAAGTCTATAAATTTGAGCAATTGCTTTACGCAGTTCTGTCTATGCCAGGGGGAAAAAAGATGAAAAATTGTAAATATTTACAGAAACTGTAGTGATTAAATAATGTGACAATGATTGACAATACTCATTAGTTTGACGCAGTAAAAGTTACCAGACTTATTGAGAATAATGCACAATTATTCATCCCATTGAGCTGGATTGCTGGAAAGCATGGGTACTTCAGTTTTCTATAATTGTTGAAAGTATCTATACTATTAATGAAATTGTTGTGTTACTACACTGCATATATTTGATGTGGCTGACTCATGCGGACTTTCCTCTGCTTAACATTTGTGAGGCAGCTTGATGGAATCAGGCTCTCATCAATTTTGGGGCATGTAGAGTTATTGGTATCATGTTAAAGCTTGTTCATTTGCCTTTATTTGGATGCTAAAAATATCCATTTATTTTGAATACGAGTCGAGATATTTGCAAAAGAAGGAGGTGGGGGTCACCTGTTTTCAGAGGTAAAATTAGTGAGAAAATGGCCGCCAAAGATTAGTTATTTCCTTAGCTTAAGAGTCTGTGGTAGCTGGAGATTTACATTTTGTATGCCTTTAATCAACATTTTTCAGAAAAATCCACACAGAAATAAGTTCTTTAATGGGCATGAAAGGTGTTGAGCTGAAAAACAAAAATCTGATAAAAATTCACAAACCTGCGGAAAAATGCAAGTTTCTTCACTTTGATTATTTTGACGAGAGCCTGATTCCACCACGCTGCCTCACAAATATAGTGGGTAATTGACTGCAAAATGTTAACCCTATCCGTACGTCTTTCGGTCATTTTGTACCCCCCGGTTTGTATTCTTCACATTTTGGAATGCTTCTAGTACGAAGATAGTACGAAGATCTCTTTGAATCTTTCAGTATTTCTGGAAATATCATTTTGACAGACTGCTGTGCAAAGCGTACGAATCGGATTAACGAGTAAATTTCCTCTTCTGAAAGTGGTGACACAGAGTTCCCCACGTCGTATGGATACGAAAGTACAACACTACGTATGGATAGGGTTAAGTGGTGGCACAGAGTTCCCCACGTGGTATGGATACGATAGTACAACACAATGTACGGATAGGGTTAATGGATGTCTCCCTTTTTGTGCTTCTTTGCAGATATTCCCCTGAAAATCCTGATCTCCTCACAACCCTGGGTCTCCTGTACATGCAGGTTAGTCCTGGCCTGTTATTACTCTAGTGGAATAGACTTAGTGTGAGTCAGTAATACATAAGTGTGAAACCTTTTTTTTTTTCGGAACTCTTTGCAGTTATGACTTTTTAAATTCTTCAAATCATTTAGAGGTAAAGAAATGGGGGTGTATTTATTCATTGGTCTGTTTGTGTCTATAGGGTGGAGCAAATGGAATTATTATTATTATCATAACTGTCATTATTATTATTATTATTATTATGATTATTATTATTATTATTATTATTGTTAATATTATTATTGTAACTACTATCATTATTATTATTATTATTATCGATTCTATCATTATTATTGTTAGTATTATTATTGTAACTACTATCATTATTGTGGTCTATTTGGTTGTTTACTTTGCAATCTGGCGTGTTGGTCAGTGGCCGGGGGTGAGGCCTAGCCTATTGTATCGTTTGGCTGAAAGTGTGAGAGTGAGTAACGTGTGAGTCTCAGTTCAGTTGTATTGTTTGGTGCAAGTGTATAAAAGTAGTCTGAGTTACTACAGGTGAGACTTTAGAGGGGAGAGCTGTAGCAAGGCAGAGGAGGCCTGCTGAGAGGTCGGGTGGAGATAAGGCTAGTTAGAGCCTCGGTTTATTTCTGTGTTGCGTGTGAGATTCCAACGCATCGGGGGCCCATCGCTGAGGAAAGGATCAGCATCCCGAGAGAAACAGGTTTGGGTAACTCCTGTTGTAGGTGCAGGCAGACAGAAGGTTAGTGTTAAACACTGATTTATGTTCAAGTAACAAAAATTATATTCATGAGTGTCTGATTTTTTATTTTTTTGTCTCCAGTTGAATGTATTAGCCAAGACTCACTAAAAATCGTAAGGGAGTTATGGCTCTGAGCAGGGATCTCTGTATTTTCCTTCTCATATGTACCTGCAGGTCAACCAGTATCAGAAGGCATTTGAAAGCCTGGGGAATGCCATGACCTTCGACCCCAGCCACACCAAAGCCATCATGGCAGCCGGCAGCATGATGCAGAACCATGCAGACTTTGACGTGGCACTCACCAAGTACAGGATCGCGGCCGCCAACACGCCCGAGTCCCCTCCACTGTGGAACAACATCGGCATGTGCTTTTTCGGAAAAAAGAAATATGTGGCAGTGAGTTTGCTTGTGGGTGGTTGGCGGATGCTCTGGTGTGGCTTGCTTCTTCTTTCCTATCACACATCTATCGTCCTCATCGCCCCCTCCTTTTTTTATGTTTGTTACTCTCTTGTAACACCTCTAATCTTCTGGCGTTCGTATGACCTTATGCAGTTGCGAGCGCCGAAAAACCTCTACTAAAACAAACAAAACAAGTGAGTTTGCTTTGTTTTTGTGTTTTTGATTGTCCTAAGTTCTTCTATCCTCAGCATGTAACCTTTGATAATTTGCTCGTCTTGCTGCCTCTTCACTGACTATTTAGAATTTAGAATGTCTTTTTCAAAGTGCTGTCCACCCTTTAATTGTACTTGAATTTTAATGAGGGTTGACAATATTCATGAAAATGAATTGTAGATTGATGAAATGTCAATATGGAGGCCTGTTATATATAATAATAAATCTGTGTGTTATAAACTGACCGTTTGTTTTCTCAGGCCATAAGCTGTCTGAAGAGGGCCAACTACTTGGCCCCTTTTGACTGGAAGATCTTGTACAATCTGGGCCTAGTCCACCTGACCATGCAGCAGTATGCCTCGGCGTTCCACTTTATCTCCGCTGCCATCAACCTCAAGTCCGATTCTGCACAGCTGTACATGTTGTTGGCTGGTAGGTTTTGTGCAAAAGTATGCAATTATGTGTACATCTACCTTTGTGTGTGTGTATATATATAATATATGCTTATTTATTCGTACATTTGTCTTTATGTATGTGCACGTGCACTTGTGTGTTTTAGTTGTACTGCTTGTACTGCTTTTCTTCATTAAAATGTTCTGTTCTGTTTCTAACCGACCTGTTATACATCTGTGTGTTAATATAATAGCTTGCTCACAGTGCAGTCCAAAAAGTGAGTACTGCTTCGTTCATTTTCCGTGCCGAGCACAATATAATTTACTTACCCAACAAAATTAAACGAAACAAAATACAGAAAGTATGAAATATTCAGATGAATTCGAAGTAACTGAAGTATTTAAGTTAGAAAGTGAATTTGAACATACAATAGAAGCCTGAACTGTGTTTGAACAGACAGTACATTTTTTAAACCAATAACTAAACTTTATGTTTTGTATGCTATTGTACTGGTACAATACTATAAATGATTCGTTTCTTCTAAAAGTGCGGCCAAATTCAGATGGCATTCATTACAGACATTTTCTTTGTTCAATTATTCTCAGTGACGCTCACTCATCTGGATGACGTTGACAATGCAGAGCAATCGTACGAGCATGCTCTCAAAATGGATGAGTAAGTTTTTGGGAAATTTAATACAACTGCATTTAATTTCAAAGTAATTTTAGGATCCAGCCCATGTCAATGCTAGACGTCTTCTCCCTATCTTTACAATTTGTTGAGCATTAACCGTTATCTTTGGTTCAGTATGATTTATATGAAGTTCGGAAATAAATTTGGTTAACAGAAGATATTAATTAAAGCAAATTTGTTTCAAATGCAAGGATGTGTTTATCCTCCCCAAAAAGTGCACATTACAACTATTGATAATATTAAGACATCTTAAACATTTTCTGTTCCTACAGGCCTATCCTTAATAAGCTTTTAACGTTATCTTTCATTATATTTGTTCTGTTCCTATGTCTGGATGAAAATAGTCTCTGTGTGTGTGTGTGTGTGTGTGTATGTATGTGTGTGTGTGTGCATTAATGTATATTGCATGAGAAGAAAGGAAGTAGTAAGAAAGGTTTTTGAAAAATGGGTATTCCAATGTAAAGCGCATTGAGCTACTTTTTTGAAAATGCGCTATATAAATGTTATATATTATTATTATTATTATTATTATTATTATTATTATTATTATTATTATTATTATTATTATTATTATTATTATAAAAATGTGTGTTTGTCTGAGGTGCTCAATAAGAGTGCCTCTCTACTAATGTAGTGCATTTGTAGTTTTATTATTAGAGACAAAGGAACATTTCAAGACTTTGGGATCTGCTGAAGATGAAGTATTTATTCGTTGATTTTTCAATAAATGAATTGTAAACAAAGTAGAGATTTGTAAACATCGTTACTATTTGAGTACTGTTGTGTAGAAACTACCATCAAATTTTGTAGGGTATATGTGAGGCAGCGTGGTGAATCAGGCTCTCGTCAATTTTTGGACATATTGAGTTATTGGTATCATCTTAAAGCTTGTTCATTTGTCTTGCTGTCAATGAAAAAATTACCCTTCCATCGTCAATAGAAGAGGAGATATTTTGGATTGAAGGAGGAGGGGGTCATCTGGTTTAAGAGGTAAAATTAGCGAAAAAATGGCCACCAAAGCTTGGTAAATTCCAAAGCTGGAGAGTCCATGGAAACTGTAAATTTAAATTTTTTTGCCTTTAATTAATTTTTCGGTGAAATCCTCAAAGGAATGTGTTTGTAAATGGACATAAAAGGTGTTAAGCCAAAAAACAAAAATTTGATAAAAATTGCTAAGCAGGGAAAAAGCTGCTGTTTTCTTCGATTTCATTATTTTGACGGGAGCCTGATTCCACCACGCTGCTTCACATATACATGATGAAGGGTAGACTCGCCAACAAGTAAATCTTTGTTTCTTTTGATTGTTTCTGAAGAAAAGGGAATAAAGCTAAAAGACACAACACCTCTCTTCCTTTTCTCTGGAGCTGCTGTTATATTAGTGAACATTTGCTGCATGTTGTCTTTTAATTTTTAACAGTAGTGCTCACCATCACTTTTGTGTTACAAAAATCTGTCATGAGCTGCAAGTATCGCCTCTGACTCGCTCACCAAACCAAAAGTTTTTTGGGTTTTTTTTATAAGACATGACCCAGAAAAGACAAGAAACAAAACATACTGAAACAAAATAAGCTATGTTGCTAGTATTGTGTGAATTTACGACACAATAAGTGTGCTGTCTTCCTCAGAAAGGACCCTGCTATTTTCCTGAACTACGGCATTTTGCTGTGCAACAAAGGGGACTGCCGCAAGGCTGCCAACTACCTCTCCCGCTATGAAGCTATCGCGGCTGCCCAGAAAAATGCTGGTAGAGAAGTGGATCCTGAGGTAAAAATAACGCACTTTGAAACTGTGTTCCTCCCCTTTCCACCTTTCTTTTTTCTCCTTGAGGTATTTCTCCATTCATCTTTTGTCTGTCCTTTGTGCTTCTGCAGCATGAAATGATTAAATGTGAGGCAGCGTGGTGGAATCAGGCTCTCATCAATTTTTAGGCATGTAGAGTTATTGGTATCATCTGAAATCTTATTCACTAGTCTTTATTTGGATGAAAAAAATGTCCATTTATCTTGAACACAAGTGAAGATATTGGCTATTGGCGAATGAAGGAGGTGGGGGTCACCTGTTTTCAGAGGTAAAATTATCGAGAGAATGGCCACCAAAGGTTGGTTATTTCTTTAGCTTAAGAGTCCATGGTGACTGAAAATTTACATTTTGTGTGCCTTTAATCAACGTTTTTCAGAAAAATCCACACAGAAATGAGTTCTTTAGTGGGCATGAAAGGTGATGAGCGAAAAAACAAAAATTAGATAAAAATTCGCAAACCTTCGGAAAAATGCAGGTTTTTTCACTTTGATTATTTTGAGGAGAGCCTGATTCCACCACGCTGCCTCACATGTGGTGCCTTTGGTGCCTGTGGTGTGATGGTTTGCCTCTTCACTGTTGCATGCAAATGAACAGGGGTTTGCTTCTCAGTGGGGAAGTCAATTGAACTGAGTCTCTCAGCCTATATATTAGGATTCTGCTCATGTAGATATTCTGTTATTGTGGAGAAGTTCATTCATCTGTGTGTGTGTGTGTGTGTGTGTGTGTGTGCGCGTGTGTGTGTGTGTGTGTGTGTGTGTGTGTGTGTATGTGTGCATGTGTGTGTGTGTGTGTGTGTGTGTGTGTGTGCGTGTGTGTGTGTGTGTGCATGCGTGTTACATGTTGTTGTTGTTGTTAGCGATCCAGTCGCGTGTTACATGTAGCTCTAGATTATTTTCATCCATCAGAGGAGTGATGAAGTTGCCTGATATATCGTTTTCTGTCACATATGTGAAAGGGTGGAGAGTTGAACTGGTTGGTGATGTTTCTTTACTCGCTCTAATTTTTTTTTTTCTGATTCTGTTTTGCTGTTTTCCTACACTGAGCGACTTTTATTGTGTCGCTGTTCCAATGTGCTGGAATATTATCTCATGTTGTTGTTGTTTTCAAATCCCTTTAGCTGCGAGCATTTCGCTCTACATTATCTCATCACACTATCATCTGACTCTAGCTGATGGAGCTGGCTGCTCAGCTGGGCCCCCTGATCCAGATGGGAGACATGCCTGCTAGCCGACCTCAGGTAGAATCCAGCCTTCCTCCTCCTGTGCAGTCATCAGTACCTCCTTCGAGGACCATTCCTGGTGGAGGGGAGGACATCTACAGCACCGTGAATCGGAGCAGCAGCTATGTAGACAGAAGTGAGTTCATGTACTTTGAATCTGTGTGTTTTTGTTCGGAACATTTCGTTTAACGATGCACTTTCTTTGAGATAAGCACGCCAAATATGATAGCAGTCTTGCACTTTTTGCAGAAAATGCAGGCTTATAAGATACTCAGCTTTTCCATTGAACAAAAAGCTCTGAAGATTTTGTACTATTTGTGAAGTTGAGGTGCGAAAGTAGAACGTTACGTTTGCAATAGTTAATTCACAGGGCACTGATCTTGCACGTTTGTTTTTGATGTAGTAAAATGATACTATTGCAAATCTAATTTTGTGTACTGACCCTGCCTCTGGAAATGTGAGTGGTTGGTGGGTGGTCTGGTATGGTTTGCTCCTTCTTTCCTGTCAAACACCTATCATCCTTATCTCCCCTCCTTCTTTTTTTCGGTTTGTTACTTTCCTGTAACTCCTCTAATCTTCGGCACTTCTATGACCTTATTGTGTTGCAAGTGCCGTAAAACACTTACTAAAACAAACTGCCTCTGAAAAAGCCGAATGCTGTCCTTCCGAGAGACCACAGAAGTTGCTTGTTGTTTGAGCCAACATTACATTACATACCATTGTTGAGGAACATGAGTACACTATATTTTTTTGCCTACAAGTGTGTGAATAAAAATATCCATGTGTGAGTGTATGTGTGAAAGACGTGGAGAGAGAGAGAGGGGGGGGGGGGGAGAGAGAGAGAGAGAGAGAGAGAGAGGGGGGGGGGGGGGGGGGGAGAGACACTTTTTGCTTCTTACTTCTTACGTCCGATGTATAGATATATATGTGAGGCAGCGTGGTGGAATCAGGCTCTCGTCAAAATAAGCAATGTGAAGAAACTTGCATTTTTCCGCAGATTTGTGAATTTTTATCAAATTTTTTTTTTAGCTCTACACCTTTCATGCCCATTAAAGAACTCATTTCTGAGGGATTTGTCTTAAAAACGTTGATTAAAGGCACAAAAAAATGCAAATTTTCAGTTACCACGGACTCTTAAGCTAAGGAAATTACCAATCTTTGGCGGCCATTTTCTCACTAATTTTACCTCTGAAAACAGGAGACCCTAAATCCTTCTTTCGCAAATATTTCGACTTGTAATCAAGATAAATGGACATTTTTTTTATTGACATAAAGACAAATGAAGAAGCTTTAAGATGACACCAATAACTCAACAATTGACAAGCGCCTGATTCCACCACACTGCCTCTCATATGCTTTTTCTGTTTCGAGTTAACATATCTTCAATCGTCTAAAGTGATTAACTAAGCTCTTTCTTCTTGTATTCCTCCCAGATATTGCAATCCTTTTTTACAACATATTTAACCCTCCACTTGCAGCTGGAGAGGATATTTTCTGTCTGCCGGTGTGAGATTGTTTTCACAGAGGGTTTATTAACTAAGCTCTCTCTTGTCATATTTTGTGTTATATTGTAGTCCTTTTTTTTATATTCCATAAATCTGAGCAAAGAAAAGAATGGTGAATCATGATAGCTGATGTGTGTCTCAGATCCGGCACTTGATGATGATGAGGATGATGATGATGATGATGATGATAAATATTTCCTCTTGCAGCTCGAAGTGATCTCTTCTCCCCGGAGCCCAGCAACATGACAGGCCCTGCCTCACAGGCCTCCCCAGCCCACCAGCGACAGCCCGGCCAGATGATGGGCTCCCACACAGAGGAGGAGCCAGACATGATGGCGGACACTCCACTACGCTCCTCCCTCCCCCCTCCACCCTCACCAGGACCTGGCACGGAGGAGCAGACCGGGGAGGACATGGGGATCGTGGCGCCTCCTCCGCAGTATGGAAACACGGCAAGCCCTTCCTCTCCCAAAACTCCGGGATCGGGTGGACTTGGCAAGCTAGCTCCGTTGGCTCCACTGGCTCCTCTAGGTGAGTGATTCATGGAGGGGGAAGTTTTACAGGTGTTTAACACTTTGCAGTCATACAGCCAGCCGTACAAAATACCCCATCTGGTCACCCAGTACAAAATACCCCATCTGGTCACCCAGCCAACAGTACAAAATACCCATCTGGTCACCCAGTACAAAATACCCATCTGGTCACCCAGTACAAAATACCCATCTGGTCACCCAGTACAAAATACCCATCTGGTCACCCAGTACAAAATACCCATCTGGTCACCCAGTACAAAATACCCCATCTGGTCACCCAGTACAAAATACCTCATCTGGTCACCCAGCCAGCAGTACAAAATATCCCATCTGGTCACCTAGCCAGCAGTACAAAATATCCCATCTGGTCACCTAGCCAGCAGTACAAAATACCCATCTGGTCACCTAGCCAGCAGTACAAAATATCCCATCTGGTCACCCAGCCAGCAGTACAAAATATCCCATCTGGTCACCTAGCCAGCAGTACAAAATATCCCATCTGGTCACCCAGTACAAAATACCCCATCTGGTCACCCAGTACAAAATACCCCATCTGGTCACCCAGCCAGCAGTACAAAATATCCCATCTGGTCACCCAGCCAGGAGAGCGACTGCAATGAACTACTCGGGTCTGGCACAAAAGTGCGCCAGGTGACCCGAACGGATCATTTTTACCGGCACATTATTGCCCCAAGTGACTGCAAAGTGTTAATCTTCCAAATTTGACAGCAAATAACAGGATGCTTACTGCCCAAGTTAGATGCATGACACATGTGTCAAAGAAGGCTCCCCCCCCCGGGCAGTGCCACTGACTGAAGTGTCTTTAGACCATTCCCAAAGGGGGGACATTTCTCAATCAAGCATAGTAGAATTGTAAATGGGCTGATTCATCATGTCACGCTTGTAACTGTGCCTGATCTACAACGGGGAACTGCTGCTTTTTCTTTCTTGATCCTTGCTATTGTCCTTTTCTTCTACTTCTTTTGTATGTTTGTCACTCTCTTGTGACCTGCTGTTTCCGGGGTGCCTTGATAGTCGAAGCAGACCTTGTGCTGTTGAAGCTAGAGAGGTGAGCAGAGTAAGTCTGATTCCCTGTAAAGACTTCTCTGTTGACACCCACCCCCTGGCACTCATATGACCTTATGCAGTTGCGAGCGCCGTAAAACCCTCAACTAAAAAAAAAAAAAAAAAAAGAAGGCTCACCCTATTCAATTCTTGACTTTGGTGTCATCAGCTGGTAAATTTTGCTTTTTCTCAGATTTGTCGTTCACCTCACCCTGAATTAAAAAGTGAAAATGAAAAGGAGTGTTCTTTGATTAGAACATTAAAAGATGTGAAGGTCCTGTGTGTGTAACATTTGTGAGGCAGCGTGGTGGAATCAGGCTCTCGTCAAAATAATGAAATCGAAGAAAACAGCAGTTTTCTCCCTGCTTAGCAATTTTTATCAAATTTTTTATCAACAACTTTTATGTCCACTACAAACACATTCCTTTGAGGAATTCACCGAAAACGTTGATTAGAGGCGCAAAAATATAGATTTACAGTTTCCATGGACTCTCCAGCTTTGGAATTTACCAAGTTTTGGCGGCCATTTTCTTGCTAATTTTACCTCTTAAACCAGGTGACCCCCACCTCCTCCAATCCAAAATATCTCCACTTCTGTTGAAGATGGAAGGGTAATTTTTTTCATTGAAAGCAAAACAAATGAACAAGCTTTAAGATGATACCAATAACTCAATATGCCCAAACATTGACGAGAGCCTGATTCCACCACGCTGCCTCACATTTCTGTTTGAGACACTGGACATTCAGTCCAATTATTCGATATAGTACATTTCTCAAAGCAGGTTAAAAGTTGTCATGAGTGGGAGAGCCTTTTCTACTTTGTTTAAAACCAATGTTATGTTTTGTTTAAAACCAATATTATGTTTTGTTTTAAACCAATATTATGTTTTGTTTTTGAAGAGATTGAAAGTCTTGTTTTCCAAACTAGGAAAGTAACTGTGATTGCTCTTTGTACTTGGCAACAAGAGAGCTTCAATTAGCTGGTTAGGAACATTTGATGAAGATAACATAGAAACTGTTGGTCCAAAGTCTCGACATGTATGGTTTATTGTTTACAAAAAACTGCTCTCTCTCTCTCTCTCTCTCTCTCTCTCTCTCTCTCTCTCTCTCTCTCTCTCTCTCTCTATCGCTCTCTCTCTCTCTCTTTATCTCTCTCTCTCTCTCTCTCTTTATCTCTCTCTCTCTCTCTATCTCTCTCTCTCTCTCTCTCTCTCTCTCTCTCTCTCTCTCTCTGAGGCAGTACCTACAGACTTAAATGGTGCTCACAGCCGAACTCTCCGTATCCCGGACTCTAGCATGGAGATCATCAGGAGAGAATTGTCGCTGTTTCGGGCTCTTCCTCTCTACAGCTTTTCTGACGCACCGTAAGTCATTGACAAGTCATTCTTTTTTGTATGTTAAGAAAAGAGCAATTGATTTTAGATTCTGTGAAAATCTCAATTGTTTCTTTCCTGTACAGGTGGGTCTCCTGGCTCTTCTCGGTCTGGCTCCGGTTTCCATGGTGCCAAACTTCCCAGTATCGACCAGGCCCCTCTCCCACCCACTCACTTACCCGAAGACGATGATGATGAGATAGAGGAGGCTTTGGAAGGTGGTGGCGGTCGTAGCAAACAGCCAGCTTTTGCTATGTGAATGTATTCCATTTAGTGACTAAATTCTTGCTCCACATTTTATTTCTTCCGTAGACAATTCTTTTGTTGAGGTATTTTTGTCCAAGACGGTGGTGCAAACTGTTTGCGATAGTGTCCTAATTATGAGTGCTTGTACATGTTCTTGTTACATAAACATTTGTGAGGCAGCGTGGTGGAATCAGGCTCTCGTCAAAATAATCAAAGTGAAGAAACTTGCATTTTTCCGCTGGTTTGTGAATTTTTATCGAATTTTTGTTTTTGGCTCCTCACCTTTCATGCCCATTAAAGAACTCATTTCTGTGTGGATTTTACTGTAAAAAGTTCATTAAAAGCACAAAAAATGGACATTTTCAGTTACCACGGACTCTTAAGCTAAGGAAATAACTAATCTTTGGCGGCCATTTTCTCACTAACTTTTCCTCTGAAAACAGGTGACCCCCACCTCCTTCTTTCGTAAATATCTCGACTTGTATTCAAGATAAATGGATATTTTTTTCCTCCAAATAAAGACAAGTGAACAAGCTTTAAGATGATACCAATAACTCTACATGCCCAAAAATTGACGAGAGCCTGATTCCACGAACGCTACCTCACATTCTATACTGTGAGCATTGCTGACGTAAAAGCATGGTTGAGGCTAGTTGGACAAGACACAGTTTTTCTTTTTGTGTGAAAAAGTTCCTAGATTATGAAGGTTTCAAATATATGTCTCATAAATGCCAGTTTACTGCACACTTTAGTAATCAACATTATTGAATGATGGGATTGTACATAAATACATTATCCTACTTAGTTTTACCTGCACTCACTTTCCTGAAGGAAACTAAAAGCCCTCTCTCTCTCTTCTGGCGTTGTGGCTTCATAAACGGTCAGCGGTGCGGACAGCATGCAGGAATTCAACACTCGCCCCGGGGTCCTTAAAAAGTGCTGAAAGTGGGTTACTGAAATGTCCAAGCAGATGGGTTCTAGCACGATAGCTGGCGGGACATCTCAGGAACACATGGTCCATAGATTGTGCCCTGATTGTGTGAGCATCGTCCAACAGCAAATATCACACAAAAAAAGAAATCTAAACCCATTTACGTATGATTCTCTTTCATTTTGAGGCTACTGTCAGTGATGATGATGGGTTAGGTACCGGTTATGGGAAATTATTTTACTGAAGTGGAATGGGAAGGGGGGGTGGGGGGGGGGGGGGCAGTAAAATCAATGTGTGAAATTAATATATGTGAGGCAGCGTGGTGGTATCAGGCTCTCGTCAAAATAATAAAAATCGAAGGAAACAGCAGTTTTCTTCCTGCTTAGCAATTTTTATCAAATTTTTGTTTTTTGACTCAACACCTTTTATGTCCATTTATAAACACATTACTTTGAGGATTTCACCGAAAACGTTGATTAAAGGCACAAAAATATAAATTTACAGTTTCCATGGACTCTCCAGCTTTGGAATTTACCAAGTTTTGGCGGCCATTTTCTCGCTAATTTTACATCTTAAATCAGGTGACCTCCACCTCCTTCAATCCAAAATATCTCGACTTCTATTGAAGATGGAAGGGTAATTTTTTCATTGAAAGCAAGACAAATGAACAAGCTTTAAGATGATACCAATAACTCAATATGCTCAAAAATTGACGAGAGCCTGATTCCACCACGCTGCCTCACATATTTCATACCAGGACTTGTTTCTTATCATTTTAAAACTTGATGTGTATCCTGTTTTCTTGTTACAACTAGCAGTCATAATTGTCTGTGATAAGCTGACATTGTTCTCTTTGTGATTTGAGTTAGTTGGTGGCATGTTGTACTTATTGAAAATAAATTAAAACTGTTTGAAATGAAAGAACTATCTTCTCTATGGAGGATGAGCATATTAATAAAAATACTGTTCTTAAATTTCCAACTGTAGCCACTTTGTTTGTGTTGATGTTACAGATGTCAATGATAGGATGGGATGGATGAGGTGGCTCGTTTGCGCTATGATGTGATCTGCTCCTTCTTCTTTCTCTGAATGTTTCTATTTTTCAAAGCCAAGCTTGATTTTTGAAATATTTTTTGTAAGTTTTTACTTTGCTCGCAACTGCATAAGATATATGTGAGGCAGCGTGGTGGAATCAGGCTCTCGTCAATTTTTGGGAACATCGAGTTATTGGTATCATCTTAAAGCTTGTTCACTTGTCTTTATTTGGATGGAAAAAAATATCCGTTTATCTTAAATACATGTCGAGATATTTGAGAATGAAGGATGTGGGGGTCACCTGTTTTCAGAGGTAAAATTAGTGAAAAAATGGCCGTCAAAGATTAGTTATTTCCTTAGCTTAAAGAGTCCCTGGTAACTAAAAATTTACATCTTTTGTACCTTTAGTCAACGTTTTTCAGAAAAATCCACACAGAAACGAGTTCTTTAATGGGTATGAAAGGTGTTGAGCCCAAAAACAAAATTTTGAAAAAAATTCACAAACCTGTTGAAAAATGAGGCAGCGTGGTGGAATCAGGCTCTCGTCAAAATAATCAAAGTGAAGAAACTTGCATTTTTCCGCAGGTTTGTGTATTTTTATTTTAAAAATTATTTTTGGCTCAACACCTTTCATGCCTATTAAAGAACTCATTTCTGTGTGGATTTTTCTGAAAAACGTTGATTAAAGGTGCAAAAAATGAAAATTTTCAGTTACCACAGACTCTTCTTAAACTAAGGAATTAACTAATTATTGGCGGCTATTTTCTCATTAATTTTACCTCTGGAAACAGGTGACCCCCACCTCATTCTTTCGCAAATATCTCGAATTGTATTCAAGATAAATGGATATATTTTTCATCCAACTAAAGACAAGTGAACAAGCTTTAAGATGATACCAATAACTCTACCTGCCCAAAAATTGACGAGAGCCTGATTCCAGCACGCTGCCTCACATTTGCTCATCTGTGTGCATACACTTCTCGTCTGGTTTTCCTTGCCACAAACTTATCAAGAGAAAGGCAGACATGTTGCTCCTTTCCTTTGTAGTGAACTGACAACATAGTCAGGGCATTGTCCTGTCTTGGCTGTCTGGGGGGTTTTTTGGCTTTTTTTTTGGGGGGGGGGGGGAGTGTTTTACGGCGCTCGCAAATGCATAAAGTCAATGAGCACACGGGACACACCGAACATTTTCAATTGGTAGGAAATGTTGATTTTTGTTTGGGAGGCGGCCGAAGCCTATTTTAGATCCCCAAGGGATCTTTGACGTTCGCAACTTGCACACGGGCCCTCCGAGATTTTTCACCCATCATTTTACCAGAAGATCAGGGGTGTGGCTGAAAGACAGCAGTAAGAAGGAGCCAAGAAGTAGCAGTAGAAAGGCTGTAGAAAGAGTCAGAAGCCCAGTGGAAGGGGCAAAGGAGGTGAGGGGGTGGGGGAAGAAAGTGGAGACGAAAGCATTCGACAGAATATTAAAAGAGAGATAGAAAGAAGGTGAAAGGATACAATATCAGATAAGAAAATGTTTCCGTCGCTACCCGGATTCGAACCCGGGACCTTTGAATGGGAGGCGAACACCTTAACCTCCTACCACTAGCACATAGCATGTCATTTTGAAATTGTTCTATTTGGAACTTACTTGACCCAGTGTGCGCAACCCGGGGTCGTTACACTCCTCAGTATGGGCACTCGTGGGGTCCGTGACTTCCTACACGAAAGACGTCTTTTACTTAGGCTATTCTAAAAATAGGGGGTGGGGAGGGGGTCGAAATACCTTTCAACATCAGGGTCTTGGTGATTTTTTGTTTTTGTAAAGTGTTTTACGGCGCTCGCAACTGCATAAGGTCATATGAGCGCGTGGGACACACCTAATATTATCAGTTGGTAGGAAAATTAGAATTTTGCCCGGGTGGCGGCCGAAGCCTACTCTTACCGATTTTAGACCACCAAGGGATCTTTAACGTGCGCAACTAGCACACGGGCCCTCCGAGATTTTTCGCCCTTGTCCGAGAAGTCTAGGTGTAGATCTTTCCTACCAGAAGATCAGGGGTGTGGCAGAAAGACAGCAGTAAGGAGGAGCCAAGGAGTAGCAGTAGAAAGGCTGAAGAAAGAGTCAGGAGCCCAGAGGAGGGGGCAAAGGAGGTGAGGGGGTGGGGGCAGAAAGACGAAAGCAGACAACAGAACATTGCTAGAGAGCAGGAAATGAGGTGAAAGGAGACAAATTTAGAGAAGAAAATGTTTCGGTCGCTACCCGGATTCGAACCCGGGACCTTTGAATGAGAAGCCAACACCTTAACCTCTAGGCCACGAGAGCCCCCCGGTCTTGGTGAGAAATGCCTCAAATAATAATAATAATAATAATAATCTTACTAGAATAATAATAATAATAATAATGTTTACTCCTCATGGGATTCAGACCGTGATATCGCTAACAAGGGCCTCTCTGACTGGGAAACTCACAAAGGAGACCCTGATTGGAAACGTTGCCGCATGTAGGTCCACTGACCCTGATTGGGAATGTTGCCACATGTAGGCCCACTGACCCTGATTGGGAATGTTGCCACATGTAGGCCCACTGACCCTGATTGGGAATGTTGCCACAGGTAGGTCCACTGACCCTGATTGGGGATGTTGCCACATGTAGGCCCACTGACCCTGATTGGGAATGTTGCCGCATGTAGGCCCACTGACCCTGATTGGAAATGTTGCCACAGGTAGGTCCACTGACCCTGATTGGGAATGTTGCCACATGTAGACCCACTGACCCTGATTGGAAATGTTGCCACAGGTAGGTCCACTGACCCTGATTGGAAATGTTGCCACAGGTAGGTCCACTGACCCTGATTGGAAATGTTGCCACAGGTAGGTCCACTGACCCTGATTGGGAATGTTGCCACATGTAGGCCCACTGACCCTGATTGGGAACGTTGCCACAGGTAGGCCCACTGACCCTGATTGGGAACGTGGCCACAGGTAGGTCCACTGACCCTGATTGGGAACGTGGCCACAGGTAGGCCCACTGCTATAATGATAGCGTTACGTTCCTATCGTCATAATGTTATAGATTGTTCCGACGGCAGACTGGTCCCGCCGAGTTTGTCGTGAAGCCCTCGGCTGTCGAATGAAATCATCCAAGCAACCGGACAGAAATACTAATTGTGAGGCAGCGTGGTGGAATCAGCTAGGCTCTCGTCAATTTTTGGGCTTATTGAGTTATTGGTATCATCTTAAAGCTTGTTCATTTGTCTTGCTTTCAATGAAAAAATTACCCATCCATCTTCAATAGAGGGTAGATATTTTGGATTGAAGGAGGTGGGGGTCACCTGGTTCAAGAGGTAAAATTAGCGAGAAAATGGCCGTCAAAGCTTTGTAAATTCCAAAGCTGGAGAGTCCATGGAAACTGTAAATTTATATTTTTGTGCCTTTAATCAACGTTTTTGGTGAAATCCTCAAAGGGATGTGTTTGTAAATGAACATAAAAGGTGTTGAGACAAAAAAAATTGATAAAAATTGCTAAGCAGGGAGAAAATTGCTGTTTTCTTCGATTTCATTATTTTGACGAGAGCCTGGTTCCACCACGCTGCCTCGCCTATTGCTCCGACGCGGGAGTTCAGCTCACGTTTTGTGTGAATAGGATTAAAGAACCTAACGATAAAACTGCACACCCTGATGAAGAGCACCCTCAGATAGAAAGTGAAAAAGAAAAAACGGAACCACGTTTAGAAAGTACAAGACCGTTCCACTGGGCAAAAGTGTGAGTGACCCTGCTGTTTCAAAACTCTTACCGCTCGTCCTGAGCATGTATTGTAAAGTAAAGTTGTTCCCGCATCCGATCCGGACATTGGGGATTGCCATGTTAGTGAGACAACTTCCTGGGTCTTCCTTCGGCCAGTTCCTTTCTACGCCACCTAAATACCTGTGTATCCAATATGGGCCACATCATCTTTAGGATTTATTGGACGTTTACGATAAAAAAAATAACAAACAAGAACATCATGCTTGATAGGGATGTTAAACCCTTCTTCTTCTTCTTCTATCCCGTGGTTGAGGCAACCGTTGGGGCACCACTGCATTTGAAAACCAGCTCTCGCCATCTAATTTTGCCCTCTGCTCTCCTCAGATTGTCACCCATCGTCTTTCATGTCCACTCTGTAATGTTGTCCCCCCATCTCCTTCTCTGCCTTCCTCTCTTTCTCTTTCTCTTTCCTTGTACGGTTCCTTGCAGGACTGTTTTGGCTGTGGATCTTGTGACATGCCCATACCATTTTAGCTTTCGTCTCTTCACTGTGGTCAGTAGATCTTCATATTGCCCCACTGCGCTGGTGATTCTCTTTCGTACTTCAACATTTGAAACGTGGTCTTTGTGCGAGATGTCAAGGAGTCTGCGGTAACATCTCATCTCTGTGGTCTGAATCTTTTTCTCTAATTCTGCTGTTAGTGAAAAAGATTCAGGATGATAGGGATGTTAAAACTATCTTCTTTCCTTCCCCTTTTTTTCGTTGTGCCACTCTGTCTTGCTCCTTCTAGTGCCAAATTACCATTACTGGTCGATGTGTTTCTCTTTGATCCAACAAACTAACAACCCCACTCCCCCAATAAAAAACCCATACCCTACCAACGTTTGAAAAAAGAAAAGGGGCAGCACTCTAAACGAACGTCCGGGGGCTATCGTGGCCTAGATGTGGCCTTTCATTCAAAGGTCCCGGGTCCGAATCCGTGTAACGACGGCAACATTTTCTTCTCTAAAATTGTCTCCTTTCACTGTCTTTCCTGCTCACAAGCAATGTTCTGTTGTCTGCTTTCGTCTCCACTTTCTTCCCCCACCCCCTCACCTCCTTTGTCCCCTCCTCTGGGCTCCAGACTCTTTCTGCAGCCTTTCTACTGTTGCTCCTAGGCCCCGTCTTACTGCTATCTTTCAGCCACGCCCCTGATCTTCTGGTAGGAAAGATCTACACCTAGCCTTCTCGAACAAGAGCGGAAAATCTCGGAGGTCCCGTGTGCAAGTTGCGCACGTTAAAGATCCCTTGGAGGTCCAAAATCGATAAGAGCAGGCTTCGGCCGCCACCCGGGCAAAATTCAAAATTTCTTACCAATTGAAAATGTTTGGTGTGTCCCGCGCGCTCGTAAGACCTTTTACAGTTGTGAGCGTTGTAAAACACTTACCAAAAAAAAACCAAACTTCATGCTACCTTATCCCTGCGGACAGGTCGTGCCACTAGTAACCTTTGACCTGGTCTCAGAACTGCCAAGGGATTATTCACCAAAGCTCCTTGTGTTTGGATTAAGCTGCGGAAGGAAACTGTAGAGCGTTACCCAATTCAGGTTTCGAGTGTTTAATCCGAGCCTAGTGTTATGACAAGTCTTTTACAAACCAGTCTTCACTTCGGGTAAGAGCTTGTTGACTGCTCTTGACGCTCGATCAAAGTGCGAGTTGACTGTAGTTCCATGGATTGTTATGACTAAAAAGATTTGGCGTCCAGGATTGTCCGTCTTCTGTCGTTGTCTCGTCAAAGGAATATTTCTCCTCAGGTAACGTGACGTCACAAATTGCGATACATTACCAACCAGAGTATTATTAATTAAATCCTATTTGTACCTCTTTAACTCTGTCTGACGTCTGTCCACCCGTCCGGCTGTCAGTTCGTTTGTCTGTCTATCGGTGTGTGTGTCTGTCTGTCTGTCTGTCTGTTTGTCTGTCTGTGTGCCCCCACCACCACCACCACCCCCTCTCTTCTTCTTCTCTCTCTCTTTCTCTCTCTGTCTCTCTCTGTCTCTGTCTCTGTCTCTCTCTCTCTCTCTCTCTCTCTCTCTCTCTCTCTGTCTCTCTCTCTCTCTCTCTTTCTCTTTCTCCAGTTCGATTACAATAGTAGGATCGTGTACCCCCCCCCCTTGCACACACACGCACAAACCTCAAAGGTACAACAGTGTCCTGATCACAGGATATCATGTTTGTTTCATTAAATCCTGATTCAGGTCGGCGTGGAAAAAAAAACGTTCACAGCCTACTTGTTACTGCCAAGACGAACAAGATTAAATCAGCTTTGACACTCCAGAGTATCAGATTTCGCCGATTTGTTCATGAAGGTTTTAACCAGGATCGACTTTTTTAAAGTCTTTCTTTATTGAGTCCATATTATAGCACCTTTAGACGCGCTCTTCCCCACTTTGGCTCCAAGGAGTTATATTTATATAATATGTAGGCCTGGTTTTTTTATAAATTGTTCTCTCCGTGGTTTGCTAGCACCAATGGATCACATCCATGGGAAGCTGTTGAAAATACCCGTGTGCGCTAAAACTTTACTTTTGTTTCCTTTTCTTTGAGGCTGGGGGTTGAGGGGTTATTTAGAAGTATATCTTGGGATCTTTAAAACGTGCACTATCCGAATACCATTGGAATACATTACTATCAAAATGCTGGTTATGTTGGTCAACATACATTTTCAGTCTTAGGTTTAAAATATAGTAGTATAATTTAATTAAGGGTCACTAATTTCAGAAAGAACATAAGCTTTTTCGTGTCACATCAAGTTTGGCTCTTCAGAAAAATGATTTATTTTAAGTCGATTTTGTGCCATATTTAAGGATTCTAAAAATAACTTAGCCTACGTTTTAATTTAAACTCACTTAAATGAACCAGAGTTAACTGCTGAACCATTACATTTACATAATGTGTGACTTTTCGTCCATAATACAGATGGGAATCAAACTTCACACCAATCGACTTCAAATCCCAGTTGTTTTTGTCGGCCAGAATTGAATGATTTATTAATAACATGTTATCAGACCTTTTTGGGTTCAAGCCTGAAAGAAGACAATCTGTTTAAAAAACAAATTTATCCAAAGATAATGTTTTATTGTAGTAGAGGAAATGAAGTCTTACGGCACTTTGCAACACACGAGGACTTTGTCTTCGGGCAATTTAACCATAAGTGTTTTACAACGCTCGCAACAGCAAGGTCATATGAGCGCGCGGGACACATTCAACTTTTTCAGTTGGTAGGAAATTTTGAATTTTTCCCGGCTGGCGGCCGAAGCCTACTCGTATCGATTTTAAACCACCAAGGGATCTTTAACGTGCGCAACTTGCCAACTTGCACACGGGCCCTCTGAGATTTTTCGCTCGTGTCCGAGAAGGCTAGGTGTAGATCGTTCCTATCAGAAGATCAGGGGTGTGGCTGAAAGACAGCGGTAAGGAGCCAAGGAATAGCTGTAGAAATGGTGCAGAAAGAGTCAGGAGTCCAGAGGAGGGGGCAACGGATGTGAGGGGGTGGGAGCAGAAAGAGGAAACGAAAGCAGAGAACAGAATATTGCTAGAGATCAGGAAAGAAGATGAAAGGAGACAATTTTAGAGAAGAAAATTTATCTGTCGCGTCCCGGATTCGAATCCGGGTAGCGACAGAAAAATTTTCTTCTCTAAAATCGAATCCGGGACCTTTGCATGATAGGCCAACACCTTAACCTCTAGGCCACGAGAGCTCCCTCCCTAAGCACTGGGTGTGTCTGCGCAAGGTTGGGATGTGTGGAACCTCTTTTAGACACCCCAAAGAGAAGTTGCTAACGTGTGCTACTCCATAGACCTTAACAGAACCGTTCCTATTGGCCAGTTGCTTCTGCATAAAGAAGAATTGTGAGGCATCGTGGTGGAATCAGGCTCTCGTCGATTTTTGGGCATGTAAAGTTATTGGTACTATCTTAAAACGTGTTTACTTGTCTTTAATTAGATGAAAAAAATATCCAGTTATCTTAAATACAAGTCTAGATATTTGCGAATGAAGGAGGTGGGGGTCACCTGTTTTCAGAGGTAAAATTAGTGAGAAAATGACCGCCAAAGGTTAGTTATTTTCTTAGCTTAAGAGTTCGTAGTAACTGAAAATTTTCGTTTTTTGAGCCTTAAAGAAAAATCCGTACAGAAATGAGTTCTTTAATGGGCATGAAAGGTGTTGAGCCAAAAAAAACAAAAATTTGATAAAAATTCACAAACCTACGGAAAAAATGCAAGTTTCTTCACTTTGCTTATTTTGACGAGAGCCTGCCTCACAATTTAATAAGGATCACTATTGGAAGATTTTTAGTGATCTGAAAAGGGCCAAACTCTTATTGGTACAATAAAGTGACCGTACAAAGTATCGATTGTTCTTTGTCGGTGGGATAGTCTGGCAAAGGAAAAACACTGGAATAAAAGATTTGGCCAGTGAGAACAGCTGCTGTAACAGTCAAAGAGAAAAATGCCATTAGTTAACCAATTTGGTGGATAGGGGAAAATCATCTTTCCTCCCTTTCACGTCAAATTAGGCTGGAAGAAACAATTAATGAAGGTAAATAGACTTCTGGCTAAATCGATAAAATCAACAACAACAAACAATTCAACACTTTTTTAAAATAACGGATAGCAACACAGTAAAAAAAAAAAAAGGAAATATATAATATGATTTGTGTTACTCCTTATTCTTACAGGTTAAATGGGTTCCCTTCAGGAAACTGCCCAAGACCCAGTCGACCTTTTTCTAATGTGATAGACACAAATTAAATATACCGCCACTCTGGGAACTCTAAACCGCCTGCTTTGTTCCGACGTGCTTATGTGACCTGGATTAAGTTGGCCCTGGTATGTGTTATTGGCAAGGAGCTTACCGTAAAACTCTCCTTGGTTATTGACCAACTTCGGAAAAGTCATTTTACCAATCAATATGTATTGCTTGTAAATCGAGAAACCGTGTTTGATTTAACATATGTTTCATGTTACTAAAGTTAGGCGAATCTTGAATTCACGCTCTATGTATCCTATAAATGTCTATATCGTGTCTACTCCACTTAACATTTTCTCCTCTAAAGCTTTATTGAGACTGACAGCTGACTCAGTCGAGTCACCGCAGCTAGAGAGAAAAGGAATTCAACATTCGGCACAGCCTATTGGAGTCATATACTGACCTAACTAAACCGAACGGTTTACCACTGGCCTACCGACTGTTCTTATCACACATTACTCTTCCTTTTTATCGTTGTTTCACAGTTAAATGAAATCTTAAAGTTGAGTTCGTAGCATTTTAGTAAAATTTGCAAAAGTAAACTTTGTGTAAGAAAAATAAAGAACAAAAACTATTAGTATTAGTTCTCGATCAGGTTCTACTTCAAAAGGTAGTTTTGCGTACAATTCGTTGAAAAGAAACGAGTAGGGGCTAAGTGTATGCAGTGCTTTACGATTATCTCCCCCCCCCCCTTTTTTTTTTGGTGAAACTTTTAATTCTTGTATGGTAAGATGCTGTAATAGAATGGTCCAATGATTTTAGTCTTCGCAGTTCTCAAACACGAACATTTGTGAGGCAGCGTGGTGGAATCAGGCTCCCGTCAAAATAATAAAATCGAAGAAAATAGCAGTTTTCTCCCTGCTTAGCAATTTTTATCAAATGTTTGTGGTTTTTTTGGCTCAAGACTTTTTATGTCCATTTACACATTCCTTTGAGGATTTCACCGAAAACGTTGATTAAAGGCACAAAAATATAAATTTAGTTTCCATGAACACTCTTCAGCTTTGGAATTTACCAAGCTTTGGTAGACATTTTCTCGCTAATTTTACCTCTTAAACCAGGTGACCCCCATCTCCTTCAATCCAAAATATCTCCACTTCTATTGAAGATGGATGGGTATTTTTTTCATTGAAAGCAAGACAAATGTACAAGCTTTAAAATGATACCAATAACTCAATATGCCAAAAAATTGACGAGAGCCTGATTCCACCACGCTGCCTCACATTTTGTTCAACAAGATAGCACCAGCTGATGAATACCCAATTTGATTATTAATCAAAAAGATATTATGTAGCCTCATCATCATCCGGTGCCTTGCCGACTGGCGTGGGCGATCATGGACCTCCACTTCACTCTGTCTTTCGATGCAGCAATGGTGTCTGTTGTTCTTGCTGCTCCCAGCCATGTTGTCATCTTGTCCAGTATCTTTTCCCTCTGTAGCCTACCTGGATGAAATATCTGCAAATTGTACGTACTGGGTAGAAGGAAAGAAAAGGTATGCGTACTTAATTAATGATAATGACCTGCAAGTAGGAAAAAATCTTCGCTCATACCTCTGACTCTGACAAAAGTGAGATAAAAGATGCATGGATAGCAATATGTAACATGACGTGTACTTCAGATTTACTGTTCTGCTCTCATGTTTTGCTTGTTTTGAATAAAGGATTGTTAAAAAATTGGTGCCTTCCTCGACACTTTCGAATCCACACAGCATTGAGGAGAGGGAAACATGCCTGATCTCTGTCGACAGAACTGTCCCCGGGGTTTTTATGCACCCTGCATTATTTAGCATTTTTATTTTATTTTGTGTGTGTGTGTGTGTGTGTGTGTGTGTGTGTGTGTGTGTGTGTGTGTGTGTGTGTGTGTGTGTGTGTGCATATATTGGGATTATTTTCCTTTCATCATTCTTTGTCAAAATTAACAGAATCGAATAACTTCCCTTTTTTATGTGCAGTTTGCAAAATGTCAGATTTTGTTTTGACATGAAACCGCGGGGACAGACAGACAGACAGAACTCCCCAGACACGTGGACGGCCCCACAAAAGCTCGTGCAATATTACTTAATTAATACTTAATTATACATGAGTGTCGGAATCGGATTAAGGTCGTCTGAGTTCATTATTTATTGGCACACATGTTGAGCAACCAGCCTTCTGCACTTATTGCACTAATCAGTCCGAGACAAATGTCGCGTCATGTGAAAAAAAAAAAGGTCAGAAGATTGAACTCGTGAGAAAATCAGATTTACATTTTGCATGCTTTTAATCAACGCTTTTCAGAAAAATCCAAACAGAAATGAGTTCTTTAATGGCCATGACAGGTGTGCTAAAAAACAAAAATTTGATAAAAATTCTCAAACCTGCGGAAAAATTTCTTCTCTTTGATTATTTTGACGAGAACCTGATTCCTCCATGCTGCTTCACCTATGTGTACTGTTTATTTCAGTTAGTGTGTGCTAACCTTCTAGTGCTGGTTACATGAAGTTCATACTTGAACCTTTAACAATTTGGATATTGGTATTATTTTTGGTTGTTGATATTGTTTGTTTTGTGGTGTTTTGTTTGGGGGGTTTTCTTGGAGGGGGGAGGGGGGGTTCTTTGCTTGTGTGAGTGTAGGTGTATGTGGGGGATGGGGGATGTTATGAAATATAATTAAATTAATCAATTAAATTCCTCCTCCTCCTCCTCACACACACACACACACACACACACAAACACTCACACACACACAAATACATACATACACTCACACACACACACATATACACACATACACACACACACACATACACTCACACACACACACACACATACACTCACACACATACACTCACACACA
>NW_004797470.1:487894-489066 GCF_000002075.1 Aplysia californica | reverse complement strand
GGGTTGGGGGGTGTATCGTTTATTTTTTTGAGTGTTTTTTTTTCTTTTTGACAATCTAACTCTTTTTCAAAACGTATCATAGATTTGCAAAGACTTCGTTGGGATATTCTACAACTTATCTTTGTGGGAGAATTGTTTCTTTCTTTTGCAAGGTATGGTATAAACTCACACTGTTGCTAAAAAAAGAACCCACCTCATTATTCAATAATGTTTTCCCATTTGTTTGTTTCTTCGTTTGTTTGTTCGTTTGTTTGTTTGTTTGTTTGTTTAATATCGTTGGCATATTATATACCCCATTGCTGTTTAGTTGGTGAACTCCATGCAACAGAAACAACTTCCACACAACGTCAGAGAAGTGTTGGCGTCTCTTCCTCCAAGTAAGACAATGATTTTTCAAACATAAAAATACTGAGATACATCGTGTTTCATTCTTTTAACGGCCAATCAAAAGCAAATAATTACAGAGATTACCATTTGAGGTGTTAAGCGGGCGGTTGGAGGGCACTACTGGTAGTGTCTACTTCTTTATTTTTTCTCTGTTGGTAATGTCTATAAGTCTTATTTTTCGTAGCACTATAAAATATGAAAATTGATAATGCCGTTGTGCTTTTTTTCTCTCTCTCAAAAGAAAATAAGATGTCAAGAAAGAACTTTTACTACGTTTTAAGCATTGTTAGAAAGCTACCAAAACCGTAAACTGAAAAAAAAAAACTATTTTTCGTGAGCGTAGAGATGTTGCAACCATTTTCTTTCTGATAGAACACAAACTGAAATTGAAAAATTCAAGATAATTGTGTTTCTGTGACAACCATAAGGCCAACCAAAACGAAGTTAAGCCATACATCCTCACAATCCTCCTTTACTCCGTAAAGTTTTGGTGGCTTTTTTCTTTGGTTGGGAGGGGGGGGTTATATTGTTTTTTGTTTTTGTTTTTGTTTTGTGTTTTTTTGAAAAACTGGAGATCAATAAAACAAAAAAATTATAAAGATACTTAACCTCTGCCCCTAATCATATCTTACCCAGAGCCATACCTGGGACTATTAAAAAAGGAAACAAAAGATTAGTGCAGCGATTAGGGATTACAAGTTTATCTGTATTGATTTGCAACTCTATCCAGCGGCATTTGACCTAGTGCCTGAGCTGTCTCGTATGGATAAAAGCACGGTGGGGGG
>NW_004797470.1:479571-487499 GCF_000002075.1 Aplysia californica | reverse complement strand
CTCCCTAATTTTACCTCTGAAAATAGGTGACCCCCACCTCCTTCTTTCGCAAATATCTCGACTTGTATTCAAGATGAAATAGATTTTTTTTTCATCCAAAAAAAGACAAGTGCACAAGCTTTAAGATGATACCAATAACTCTACATGCGCAAAAATTGACGAGAGCCTGATTCCACCACGCTGCCTCACATTTACTCTTTTTCAACCTCCGTTTTGTTGAGAGCGGTGTAGGCAGGGAAATAGAACAGAAGATAAAGATTACGTCTGACTTCTAACAATGTTTCTCAGAAACAGTCGGACTACTCTTACTATGAGAGACATAATATACTATTAATAAATGATACACTATTGTAGCTCAACTCATCCATTCTTTGGGCAACTTTAACTGGGCTGCACCTCGGGAGTTAAAAAGACGCCCTGCCGTACAAATCTGTGGGCCATTCTGGGGAGGCCAAATGGTGTCGCAATAATCGTGTTTGTATTCTTCTCTGCAGCTTTGCCCATTCAGTGCGACATTACATAACGTTTTCAAATAGTTGGACGGGGTTACTGCTGGGTTCTACATGTAGTTTATCATTTCTGCCCTTCTGTATCGCCCTTTGCCCACACAGTGAGGCTTATATTCGTATCTTGTCGATGAGATGGTGTTTACCTCCAAAAGCATCTAACCAGCCAATTGTCACTTGGGTACTTAAATACCAGGTTCTCTTTAGCTTGTGCAGGGGACAGGTACAAGTATGCAAATTAATATGTGAGGCAGCGTGGTGGAATCAGGCTCTCGTCAATTTTTGGGCATGTAGAGTTATTGGTGTCATATTAAAGCTTGTTCGCTTGCGTTTCTTAGAATGAAAAAAAATATCCATTTATCTTGAATACAAGTCGAGATATTTGCGAATGCAGGAGGTGGGGTCACCTGTTTTCAAAGGTAAAATTAGTGAAAAAATGGCCGCCAAAGGTTGGTTATTTCCTTAGCTTAAGAGTCCGTGGTAACTGAAAATTTACATTTTTTGTTCCTTTAATCAACAATTTTAAGAAAAATCCACACTGAAATGAGGCCTTTATGAGTATGAAAGGTGTTCAGCCAAAAAACAAAAATTTGATAAAAATCCACAAACCTGCGGAAAAATGCAAGTTTCTTCACTTTGATTAGTTTGACGAGAGCCTGATTCCACCACGCTGCCTCGCATTTCAGTATCTTTTGCTATATTCATAAATTCACAAACTCTATCAGGTCAATGCAATATTTCATAACACCGTTCCGAGCAAAGACAAACACAGTAGCTGGAAGGTTTTAGCTTAAGCAAGAGTTTTACGGCATTTGAAGTGCAATAAGGTCTTATTAGCGCAGGAGAGATCAGGACGATAGATGTTTTATAGGAGACAAGGATCAAACCATACTAAAACACCCGCCACCCACCCGCATTGGACTGTTTGAAGAGGATAATAACCGACACCTAGACATTAAAAAACAGTTTATAAAAATAACAAATCAAAATTATTTGCAATGAGACCAATTCTAAAGAATTAATTTATAGAGTCTGCAAGTAATTTAGCGCAGGCGACTTGTGCATGTTTAAAAAAACTCCACAAAGTTTCTCAACTACAGGGCATTTCATTGAGGTAATTGAACAAAAAGCTGCAAGAGCAAACTATTTCTTTGTGTCATGGCGTGGTGGAATCCAGCGTCAGTCAGTTTGTGGGGCATGTACAGCTATTACTATCATCTTACAGCTGGTTCAATTGTCTAGCTTTCAATGAAAAAAATATCCATCTATCTTGAAGAGAAGTAAAGATATTTGCAACTGAAGGAGATAGAGGTCGCTCTGTTTTAAAGGTAAAATTATCAAGGAAATAGTCAGCAAAGTTTAGGGACTTCCACAGCTATAAAGAGTCTTAGAAAATAAAAATTTACTTTTATTTGCCTCTACTCAACATTTTGCAGTAAAATCCACGAAGAATGAAAGTGTTTGTAGTATAGTATACGGTTTTACGGCGCTCGCAACTGTTTGTGAAAGGACTCATAAGGTGTAGAGCCAACGAACAAAGATGTGAGAAAACTTGCCAAACAGGTGGGAAAATCTCTGTTTTTTTCGATTTCATTATTTTGACGAGCACCTCATTTCACCACGATGCATCACATATGCGAACTCCCGTATGAACTCGCACAGAACCCAGAGTTCATCACTTTAAAACTACTCGATTTGACACGATGACGTCATTAGTGTTAACAATCTTTTAAAGTGTGTATTATACACGGTACTACTACGAGTATTTAAATTTGAACCAAAATAAGACTGTTTTGACTTTAATTGACAACAATTGTTAATGTATCCCGCGCGCTCATATGACCTTTTGCAGTTGCGAGCGCCGTAAAATACTTGCCAAAAAAAATATAAAAAATCATTAGTTCAGAACACTGACCTAAAAAGAGATCTTTTTTTTTTTTTTTTTTTAGTTCAGTGGTTCAGAGCTAG
Source organism: Aplysia californica (assembly GCF_000002075.1). Lineage (NCBI taxonomy): Eukaryota > Metazoa > Mollusca > Gastropoda > Aplysiida > Aplysiidae > Aplysia > Aplysia californica. The sequence continues at coordinate 485,025 of NW_004797470.1, read as the reverse complement.
CTCGATATTGTACGTTTTGTAGTCCTCAGCTGGATTCCGATTTCGATTACCTCACAAACTCGTTAGTCGAAGTGTCCATCCAGCACAGACAAAGTTGTGTAGTACGAACACTCCATTATTACCGCCTCGTTTGACAATGACTTCTCTGCCATGAGACTGTTTTGCCTGGCGCTTATTGCTCGGCCGAGTCAGCGTCCAGCCAGTCTGCTTGTTTTGAGATCCTACAAGGAGCCCTGATCACCCAAAGCGCCCAAGCGACTTTTCATGCAAAAATGAAAAGGTCACGGGAAAATCAGTTGGACGAGGCTAAAGGGCGGAAAGGTGTTGAAGCACAGAAAACATGGATGGTATCTGTGTCGACCTCTTCTTGAGCCGAGTGTAATCATGAGGCCTGAAGGACCGTTATTCTACAGCAATGTGTGCTTAAGGCGTGTTTGCTTGTTGTGACATAATATCCTTGCTCCACGCTGAGTTTTGGTGTTGCCTTTTCGGTCCAGCTATATCCTTACCGAGCTTTCACCAAGCTTCACTTGTCTTTCGACGCTTTGTGTGACCAATTATTTTTGTCCTGCGATACTTTTTGGTTGTTTTTCCCTGAAGACACAAGACCTAAATATGTGAGGCAGCGTGGTGGAATCAGGCTCTTGTCAAAATAATCAAAGAGAAGAAACCTGCATGTTTCCGCAGGTTTGTGAATTTTTATTAAACTTTTGTTTTTTGGCTCATCACCTTTCATGCCCATTAAAGAACTCATTTCTGTGTGGATTTTTCTGAAGAACGTTGAATAAAGGAATAAAAAAAAGTAAATCTTCAGTTACCACGGACTCTTAAGCTAAGGAAATAACTAATCTTCGGCGTCATTTCTCACAAATTTTACCTCTGAAAACAGGAGACCCCTACCTCCTTCTTTTGCAAAAAATATCTCGACTTGTGTTCAAGTTAAATGGACATTTCTTGCATCCAAATAAAGACAAGTGAATAAGCTTTAAGATGATATCAATAACTCCACATGCCCAAATATTGACGAGAGCCTGATTCCACCACGCTGCCTCACATATAGACGAGAGCCTGATTCCACCACGATGCCTCACATATAGACGAGAGCCTGATTCCACCACGATGCCTCACATATAGACGAGAGCATGATTCCACCACGCTGCCTCACATATAGACGAGAGCCTGATTCCACCACGCTGCCTCACATATAGACGAGAGCATGATTCCACCACGCTGCCTCACATATAGACGAGAGCCTGATTCCACCACGATGCCTCACATATAGACGAGAGCCTGATTCCACCACGATGCCTCACATATAGACGAGAGCATGATTCCACCACGCTGCCTCACATATAGACGAGAGCCTGATTCCACCACGATGCCTCACATATAGACGAGAGCCTGATTCCACCACGATGCCTCACATATAGACGAGAGCCTGATTCCACCACGATGCCTCACATATAGACGAGAGCATGATTCCACCACGCTGCCTCACATATAGACGAGAGCCTGATTCCACCACGCTGCCTCACATATAGACGAGAGCCTGATTCCACCACGCTGCCTCACATATAGACGAGAGCCTGATTCCACCACGATGCCTGACATATATTCACTTTTCTTTTCCCTTTTTGTCTGACTGTCAGAAAAGCTTTATTATCTCAGCTTGTTTCCTTTTCTTATCATGATCTATAAGGTTACCAGTTGCTTTTAGCTCCCTTTATTACACCGCTATTTTATCTATTTATTTCTTTACTTATTCGCTTAGTTATTTATGTATTATATTTCATTTATGTTTATTCAAATACTTAGTTATGCATTACTCTTTGTAGTTGTCCAGGTCTTTTTTATTTACTTTGGAAACGAAGGAGTGGGCTGAGTGGCGTACAATGAATTGCTTAGATAAAACGAGGCAGACAGATTTTTAAGTTAGAGGGGTAATTTCGAAGTACAGCATGGGTGAGCCTCAGTCTCTCTGATACACTACATGTGTATTATGCCATCGATTTGGTTTAGGTTGACAAGTCAGCACGAAAGAGACACTTTCATATCCAAGATTCACTCAAGTGTGACGCACTGACGTCTGCTGTATGTGTATTATCCCTTACCATAATTTTTGGTGTCGAGGTAAAAAAATCCTGTTTGATATTATTATGATATAGCTGTATGTGATAGGGAATTGTCTAGACAGGCGTTCATCAGTCAGCAAGCCTATAAATGTGAGGCAGCCTGGTGGAATCAGGCTCTCATCAAAATAATCAAAGAGAAGAAAATTGCATTCTTCCTCAGGTTGGTGAATTTTTATCAAATCTTTGCATTTTGGCACAACACATTTTATGCCTATTTAAGAACTCATTTCTGTGTGGATTTTTCTGAAAAGCTTTGATTAAAGGCATAAAAAATGTAAATCTTCAGTTACCACGGACTCTTAAGCTAAGGAAATAACTAATCTTTGGCGGCCATTTTCTCACTAATTTTACCTCTGAAAACAGGCGACTCCCACCTCCTTCTTTTGCAAATATCTCAACTCGTATTCAAGATAAATGGATATTTTTTTCATCCAAACAAAGACAAGTGACAATTAAAAGCTTTAAGATGATACCAATAACTCTACATGCCCCAAAATTGACGAGAGCCTGATTCCACCACGCTGCCTCACATATAGCTGTATGTGATAGGGAATTGTCTAGACAGGCGTTAATCAGTCAGCAAGCCTATAAATAATATTATGAGGCAGCGTGGTGGAATCAGGCTCTCGTCAATTTTGGGGCATGTAGAGTTATTGGTATCATCTTAAAGCTTGTTCACTTGTCATTATTTGGATGGGGAAAAAATCAATTATCTTGAATACAAGTCGAGCTATTTGCGAAAGAAGAAGGTGTGGGTCACCAGTTTTCAGAGGAAAAATTAGAGAGAAAATGGCCGCCAAAAGATTAGTTATTTCATTAGCTTAAGAGTCCGTGGTAACTGACAACTTACATTTTTTGTGCCTTTAATTAACGTTTTTCAGAAAAGTCCACACAGAAATTAGTTCTTTAATGGGCATGAAAGGTGTTGAGCCAAACAACAAAAATCAGATAAAAATTCACAAACCTGCGGAAAAATGCAAGTTTCTTCTCTGTGATTATTTTGACGAGAGCATGATTCCACCACGCTGACTCACCTATGTGTTAATATGTTGAGGAAACAGAAAGAAAAGCAAAGAGAGGGCGATCGAGGGAGTGAGAGGTGGGGGAGGGAGAGAGGTGGGGGAGGGAGAGGGAAAGACAGAGGGGGGAGAGAGAGAAGGGAGAGAGAGAGAGAGAGAGAGAGAGAGAGAGAGAGAGAGAAGGGGGGAGACGGATAGACAGACAGACAGACAGACACATGTACGGGACTAGGGATGGTGGAATACATTTGACCTACTCCCTTCCGAGCGATACGAAACAATCTGATTCACAAACAGACAATGGTTTCTGCTGGGGTGAAGGAGGGGGTAGCATGTGACATGCCTGCCCCACACACCGCTAAGCTCAATTGGAAAACACACAATGAATTGATGACCCCGTCTCCCTCACCCTAATGGAAATAAGACATGAGAAATCAAAGCAATAACACTGTTTGACCATAGTACTAAACTGTGCAGGCGAGGTAATGGACCTTATCAGCGCACATCAAAGAAACATGGACATAAAAGCCTACAAATCGTGTATTGTGTTCCAACTTAGCGAGAACCGCTATGCCTCTATTTGAAGACAGGCTTGTGTGACAAGTCCAAGGGAGACGTTTAACCAAGCTTTGGGCACAGGGTTCAGTTAGGAAGTGCAGCTCTTGGTTTAAGGCCCAGTGTGTATAACACTGGTGAGACTGATTTTCTAGGCACGGTAAACTAATAAGAAAACACTTTTTTGCTGAGTTTATTAAGTCTTGAAATGAAAAAGAGTAATAGCTGCTTCAGAGGTCTTGAGGATCTACTGTAACTATCCACGGTGGGTCCTTGTTATTTTTTAAAAATTGGTACTTGTCAATATGTTGGTGTTTTGGCGTTTGTAAAATGGCAGCTTGCACTGTATGTTACCGGAGAAGTCAACATTGTTTCAGAATGTTATCATCATAGGTCTTACAGCGCGTGGAACTTGCGGTTGTTCGGAAATTTGCGAAAAACAGACATGAGTCTCTCTTACATACATACGTGTATACATATTACACACACACACACACACACACACACACACACACACACACACACACACACTCACACAGAATGGTAGAGAGATGACAGACAGACAGACAAACAGACAGACAGACAGACAGACAGACAGTCAGACAGACAGACAGACAGACAGACAGACAGACAGACAGACAGACAGACAGACAGACAAGACTTGTTTATTATGACATTATAATACGTTGACAACACCACGAACAGTTTCATAATTATGGACCTGAAAAACAATGAATGAAAATCTGTTTATCCCATAGGCATTCCTCAACCAGTTGTCGAACAACCAAACCTGTTTGGGGTGTATGGATTTCGAAACCTTATCGAAATCGAAAGGGTCAAATTAGCTGACGTCATTCACAGTGAAGTATTCTAGTCACGGTGGACAGGGCACAGAGTGCACACACCCTGTAAGTAAACTCTCCGATACGATCTAATCTATATGCTGTCAGAGGTTCCTTTTTTTTATTGTTAGTGAAGGGAAACATAGACAAAATGCAATTACAATTTCACATTCATTATAGTAGGGAGATAAGTTTTATAAGGGTAGATATAAGAGCAAATAAGTACGTAGATATAAGAGTAAATAAGTACGTAACATTAAAAACTAAAAGCACAGAAGATCAGAGCCATGTTTTGATACACACTGTTGCGCGTTTGGGGTTTTTTATCTCATTTTTTTAGGGGGGGGGGGGGTAGACTCAATAGCCTATATGGAAAACGTTGATTCAAGGACTGAAAAATGTAAATTTACAGTTTCCAAAGATTCTTGGGCTATGGAAGTCATCAAACGTTTGCCGCCATTTTCTCGTTCATTTTACCCCTGAAACCAGGCGACCCCAATCTTCAATCGCACATTTCTGGACTTCTATTCAAGATAAATGGATATTGTATTTATCAAATGCAAGGCAAATGAACAACTTTTAACATGATACCAATAACTCCATATACCCAAAAATTGACGAGGGCGTGATTCCCCCGCGTCGTGACACATAGATCGATACATGTATTTATTTGAATTACTTTTTTTTCAAAATACTATAGTGATGGTCTTCGTTTTGTTTTGAAACTTTTAGAAACAATGAGTCGTTGTAAGTTAAGTGTGAAAAGAGGAATTATACCAGAACCCTTTCTAAAAACAGGAGACCTACTAACAGATCGATATAAAATATAAACTATACACATTTTACAATAGTTTGCTCTTTGATTTATTCAGATAAAAAAATCCATTGTCAGTCTGTCTCTTTCTA
>NW_004797470.1:477044-479471 GCF_000002075.1 Aplysia californica | reverse complement strand
GGCAGAGGCGTCATTCACCCTTCTTGTCATTTATTCGTTGTTTCTTTTTTTTACATCTCAGAAATTGATTATTATTTCCTGACGCTCACCGGAAGCACACATTTGTCATACATAATATAAAGCATAGAAGTAATGACAACTTTCAGTGGAATGTTTCTCTGACGTCAGAGGTCAGTTTCTGGGGTACATATTCATGAAATGTGTCTTGTCTTTAGAGATATCGGATTTCTGTAATTACAAATGTAATAAGATAGATAAAATACTATTTTATTGATCTCTATAGGGGGAAATTTTGCTGCGGCAATGAAAAATACATACACGCCCACACACTCGTTAACACACACAGACACAAACACATACTAACGCACACACATACGCACTCGCTCTCTCGTTTTCTCTATCTGTCTCATTCACACACATACACATACACACATACACATACACACACACACACACACACACACACACACACACACACACACACACACACAAACACACACACACGTACACATATTTCCTCCCCATGTCTTCCTAGAGACAAAGACAGAGCCCCTCAAATCTTTGGTCCGTCAATCTTGGTGTCTCAAAGTAGCCTTTGCGCAACCGAGATCAATCCTGACCACAAGGACCATAATTATGTCACGCCACTTAACCACAGCTCCAGGCCAGTCCCCTCGTCCCCGCCCATTGCATTCTGCCAGCGGAAGAATGAACCTCTGTTATTCTTTGACATAACATATTATTATTATGACGTCTTGACCCCTCGCCCCTCCCCTCTCTCTCCTTTCGGCTCCCTTCCTTCATCTAGTAAAATAACGTATGGAAAACTACTCTTGCAAATTATTTGTTTGAGCCACTTTTAATCCGATAAAATTATTTGACCCTTCACCTAAACTGGCAGTGATCAAGAAAAATCCAAGGTTTCCCAAAATGTATTAATTTATATCTGTTAAAGTATAGGGCAAATATGGGGAACATTCCTGGTTTAATTTAGTACTGAGTTTAATAATTAAATCCAGTAGTTAAACATGAAATTCTATTTACGAGCGCTTTAGATTACCGTTATAAGTGACAAGAGATGGGATTGATAAATATCAACTTGTCTAAAGGAAAATGCTTTTACTAGAAGCACCAGTCGGCGGAGGGGAAGGGGGGTATATTTTATGTATCAGAAAATAGAATGATTGGGCCACGTTTAAAGATGTCATTTAGCCGTTTCATTGTAAAAATCTAATAGTGTTCAAAATGCTTTAGAATCGTTTCTTTCATAAGATATTACAACCAGTTTTCAGATTGCTGTTCACACTTTTGGAATCTACAATAGTAAGAGCACTTGGAAAAGAAAATGATATAAACCTACATGCTTGGAGACCTCTTGGTGGTAAAGGTCTAGTTGAGGACCTCGGAACTTCTTTACCTGCTACGGACATTCGGATTCTTCCATCCTCTGGAGCCAACATGGGCGGCTGCCATGATTTAATGTCATGCACGAAAGACGACTTTGACTTACTTTAAGAAGGGGTCGGCTAGACCTCTACCTAATTGTTGAATGAAAAAGGTAAATGTTTTCTTCGATTTGTACTTTTTAGAATACTAATTTAACTTTTCATATAGCTAATCTTATATATTTTATAATTCATAACCAATCCAACTATCGCCTTAAGCTGTGATTGAGAACACAGCGGTTCTCATAGCCTGCTGTGCCGGACGTGGGTGATTAAACCGTTTATTCTGGGCCCGAGTATTTACCGACAGTACATAGTCTCCTTCCTGTGGCGCTCCACATTGGTGACTGACCGATCCCACCCCGAGATCCAACCGTATACGCTCCAGTGGACGACGATGGTCTGCACCATATTATTATATGTGAGGCATCATGGGGAAATCAGGCGCTCGTCAAAATAAGAAAAGAAAACTGCATTTTTCTGGCGTTTGACTTTTTTTTTCGACTTTTCTTTCTTTTGGCTCAACACATTTCATGACTTTTGAAAACCACATTTCTGTGTTGATTTTTCTGAAAACCGTTGATTAAAGGCACAGCGAAAATATAAATGTTCAGTTTCCAAGGTCTCTCAAGTTATGGAAGTCACCGATTTTCTGAAATCAGGCGACCCCCACCTCCTTCAATCACAAATATCTCGACTTCCATTCAAGATCGGTAGGTAGTTTTTTTCATAGAAAGCAACACAAATAAAAACGCTTTAAGATGATACCAATAACTCCACAGGCTCAAAAATTGACGAGCGCATGATTCCGCCGCGTCGTGACACATATAAATAGATCTAGCTCAAACACGACTATTGAAGCGCGTTGCAAAAATAAAACCAACACACTCACTGCATTGTTGCTTTGGAATCTAGAGAGCATACCTACAAATAGACATGACTGTCGCAACGGGGTTACTTTATTGGGAAATCCACCGCGGGG
>NW_004797470.1:472506-475125 GCF_000002075.1 Aplysia californica | reverse complement strand
TGTGTGTGTGTGTGTTGGGCGATCATACGGTTAGGTTTGGTCAAAGCTAGAGAATTAAGCAAGGTACAGGCTTACTTAGTGCAAACAAAAATTGAAAAGGTTCTGCGCCGTCACTCTGCCTGTACTGAAGGCTTGGCCGTGGTGTTTAGGGATCGGGTATTATTATATTGTCAACAAGATTTTTCTTCCACTCAGGTTCTTGTGAACGGCAAAGAGAACGGGGGGTCGTCACGGGTTGATTATTTGCTCGAGGGAGCAAAGCGAGAGGTGGTTTCTCTTTTTTCTCTTTCTATAATATGACCACGAGGTATAGATCACAGTGCAATAGTGGTGGCGACTGGAGGTAACTACAGTTTGGAGTTGTGGGGTTGTTGATTTTTTTGTAAACCAGTTTGAAACAAGAAGTGCGAGTGTTGTGATTTCTGATGTGTTCAAAACTTGGAATATTATGAGATAAGGTAAACTTGGAGTTTCGTGTACTCGTACAAAGTGTGTTCAGTGACCAACTCATAGCTACCATGACTCGTGTCAGGGAATAAAGAACAAACTTAAAAATGTTTTGTTTTATTTTCTTGTCTTTTAGTAAAGACAGATATTATTATATGTGTCACGACGCGGTAGAAACAGGCTCTCGTCAAATTATTCTTGGCCATGTGGAGTTATTGGTATCATCTTAAAGCTTGTTCACTTGTCTTTATTTAGATGAAAAATTTATTCATTTATCCTGAATACAAGTCAAAATATTTGCGAATAAAGGAGATGGGGGTCGCATGGTTTTAGAAGTAAAATTAGTGAGAAAGTTGCCTCCAAAGGTTAGTTATTTCCTTAAGAGTCCGTGGTAACTGAAAATTTAATTATGTTGTGCCTTCAATCAACGTTTTTCAGTAAAATCCACACAGAAATGTGTTCTTTAATGGGCATGAAAGGTGTTGAGTCAAAAACCAAAAGTTCGATAAAAATTCGCAAACCGGCGGAGAAATGTCAGTTTCTTCACTTTGATTATTTTGACGAGAGTCTGATTCCACCACGCTGCCTCACATATGCCCTTACTTGTTCGTTTTGGTTTGTGAAAGGTAGTCTGTGTTATGGGAGGAATTCCGTAACGACCGACCACTGTGAAATAGATAGAGGGTTAGGCTTAGGGTTAGGGACAGGGTTAGGGTTTAGTGTTAGGGTTGGGGTTAGGGTTAGGGTTTGGGCTTGGGTTATTGTTAGGGTCCATTCTTTAGCGTGCTTATTGAGGTGGTCGCCCGTTACGAAAGTTCTTCCATTATCGTTGTTTATTTCTAAATATGCTGGGCTATATTTATGTTTTAGAAAATAATGTTAAGGGGGGGGCTACACCCCCAAAGTCCAAATTCGACTCACAATTATGGAATTTGAGTTGTAGGCATTTTTAGCTTCCTCAGCCTCTCCTACAACTATTTCATCACATAAAAAACCCCAAAAACCGTATTTTTTCCCATACCGGGCATGCTTGTCACCGCCATTTCCTCATTAAGTCAGTATTTTATTTTTCTTTATCGGCCGTTTACCCAAAACGCGACTTTTCTCTATACTTTTTTTAATAACTCCACCATTTTTTATCCAATCTTCATGAAATTTTCACAGAATGAAGAAAAGATGTAGATCTAATACTAAAAATTTGTTTGTTGAATTTTTGATATATGGAGTAGATTTTTGTTGGTGGTGTCTGGAGTGTGGATTTTTACGGATTTTTTGAAAACTTGAAAGCTACCTCAGGAAAAAATTGATTAAAAATTGTGTAATTCGGTTAGGAAAAAAACAACAGACAAATTTTAGATCTAATGTTTGTGAACACGCATGCAAAAAATCATTCAATTTCCATGAGCGATAAGTGCGGTATTCATTATGTAAGACATGTCAACAAAATCCAATATGGACGCCGTATCCATAGAAACGAAACTTTTTCTCAAATGTGATTGCGGATTTAAATACACCTTTCTATGTTTGTTATATGTGTGAAATTTGGTAAAATTCGGACCAGTAATAAGCGAGATAGCCTTCAGGTGTAGCCTCCCCCCCCTTAAAGTGCGTATCTATAGCTGTATGTCCTCCTTGAGGCTCATACGACTTCAGAACAACTGTCTGTCAACCCCCCCCCCCCAATCTCCATCCCCATTGTTAGCAAACAAACTAATAAAAATCCTTGGGTGGTTGGCGGGTGCTCTGGTGTGGTTTGCTTCTTTTTTCCTATCTAACATCTATCGTCCTTACCTCTCCTTTTTCTTTTTTGTGTTTGTTACTCTCTTGTAACACCTCTAATCTTCGGCACTTATATGACCTTATTGTGTTGCAAGTGCTGTAAAAATCTTACTAAGACAAAAAACAAAAATCTCTTTTTACGCCTATCTACGGGTGGTTGGTGGGTGCCAATGGCAAGTCCGACCTTTTCCTTTTCTCCCCGTTGTTTCTATGTTGTTTTGTTTTTTCATTCTACTAGATGAATTGAGAGAGAGAGAGAGAGAGAGAGAGAGAGAGAGAGAGACAGAGAGAGAGAGATAGAGAGAGAGATAGAGAGATAGAGAGAGATAGAGAAAGAGAGACACAGAGAGAGAGAGAGAGAAAGAGAGACAGAGAGAGAGAGAGAGAGTGTGT
>NW_004797470.1:467646-471400 GCF_000002075.1 Aplysia californica | reverse complement strand
ATACAGGGTCAGAAACAGAAACAGAAAATAAGACGAAAAGTGATAGAGAGGGAGAGACACAGAGAGAGAGAGAGAGAGAGAGAGAGAGAGAGAGAGAGAGAGAGGGAGAGAGAGAGGGGGGGAGAGACAGAGATGGGACAGGGATGGAAAGGAAAACAATCATGGAGATTGGGGTGGGGGGAGGAGAGAGAGGAGGGGGAAGAAAGAAAGACAAGGTGAGAAATCAACCGCCACATTAAATAATATCATGACATTAATTTATTTCTCCGAGCTGCGCATTTCTCCGAATCAGAACCCCAAAGCCTTTTCTTGTCAGACGACATGCACTTAATACTCATTTTTTAAAAACACTCTCGAAGAATATTATATCAATAATCGGGCTTGCAAGAGAAACAACAGCATTAATATTTTCAAATGAAAAATCTTTACGGTAATGTGACAACTTTGCAGAACATAAACTCGGACACTGATCGATCAGCCGAAAAACCGATAAATCATCTAGATCAATAGTTCTGTTACTGTAGTATTAACATACGTGGTCGTGTGTATATTTATATACTATGCCCTTTTTGAGGCACGGAAAAAACTGATCCTTCAAAGATTTACTTTTTTATTTTGATTAAAGCACTCAATGGCTTTTCTGTCAAAGGCTTATTTTTTCCCCTTTGAATACACGGGAGGACAACGCTGTGCATTACCTGTAGTAGTTGCCAAAGGTTGATTTTTATAATAAACTAGCTGGGCCCCCTTTCGATGAAAGGAATGATCGGTGCTTTAATATCAACTAAAAGTCATTGGCCTACTATATTTACACTCTACTGGAATGGGGAAATAAATCTTGAGAGATGCAAAAAATTAGAAGGTCCAGATCTAGATCTATACTCTCAAAACAAAATGCGCCTCGCGAAATATCACTTCCGGGTTTTCTAAAATTACAGAGACAGAAGCGTCGGCCTACAAAAGCGATCAGCGAAATAATGAAATTTAGCTTTTTCCATCAAAACTGTCCCATAACGGAAAAAACCCAGGGCGTCATGATCTGGAGATCACACAAATATTTCAATGAATCTTTCGGCAAAAACCACATGTCAATCGATGCCGCCATTCAAACGCCTTTTGTATAGCAACATTCGGCCACCACAGATAGATAATAAATGATATTCGGGCGTAAACAGTCTTTATATTTTACTAACTCCCATGGTCCGTAGCTATGAATCAGGAACTCATACCAATATACAACCTGTGACCATGGGCATGGGCAGCACATTATCTATCTATCTATCTATCTATCTATCTATCTATCTATCTATCTATCTATCTATCTATCTATCTATCTATCTATCTATCTATCTATCTATCTATCTATCTATCTATCTGTCTGTCTGTCTGTCTGTCTGTCTGTCTGTCTGTCTGTCTGTCTGTCTGTCTGTCTGTTGGTCTGTCTGTCCATCTATCTATCTATCTATCTATCTATCTATCTATCTATCTATCTATCTATCTATCTATCTATCAACAGCGCTACTAACTGAAGTTGTCTTTAGGCCATTCCCCCCAAAAAGGGGGGGGGGGGGGTATTAACATGTTCTTATGCACAGCAGAATTGTAAATGGGCTGACTTGTCAATGTCATGCTCACACTGTGCCTGAACAACATAGGGGAAACTGTTGCCTTTTCTTTCCTCATCCGTATATCGTCATTTTTCCTCTACTTCTTTTGTATGCTTGTCACTCTCTTGTGAACTGCTATTTCCGGGGTGCCTTGATCGTCGAAGCAGACTTTGTGCTGTTGAGGCTAGAGAGGTGAGCAGAGTAAGCCTGGTTCCCCGTTTTGGACTTCCCTGTTGACTTCCACCCCTTGGCGCTCATATGACCTTATGCAGTTGTGAGCGCCATGTTAAACCTTACGAAAACCAAACTATGTATCTATCTGTCTCTCTCTGTCTCTGTCTCTGTCTCTGTCTCTCTCTCTCTCTCTCTCTCTCTCTCTCTCTCTCTCTCTCTCTCTCTCTGTCTCGATGGTCCTGAAATGTTTACCATCTCCTCCTCAAAAAAGAAGATCGGTGCGTTGGCTCTGATTTGACGTGAAATGGCTCCAACACGTAATCATTCGAATGAAAACTCTATAAAGGAAACAGTGTAGCCTATCTTCGATTCGCAATCAAGTGGTAATTAATTGTGAGCTCAACTATCCTTTCAGGGACTTCCAGTCTAAGATACAGTTGCGTGGTACAGTACAACTATTACGGGCCGATTTTTATGTCACTTTGTTAGCAAGACACAAACGTTAGTACGCTACCGCGGGACTAATTTAACTGATTAGTAAAACGATAGAAGATTTCGGGTACAAAGATTCGATTTTTAAAAATATAGAGTTATTTATAGCTGTCCGAAAGTCAGTGAAATACCTGCACGCATATATATATATATATATATATATATATATATATACACACAACATCGACGGTTCATTGCTTTTATAGATCTCTCGTTGAGGAAAGTCGTACAGACCAGTAGAGCATTATTTCCGATCGTTCATGCACACGGGTCGCTTTGTTTGGGGATATGCTAGGGCAGACATGAAATAGGGCTTCAGAAATCCTGGTATGAACTTTGTAGGTTTCTTGAGTATAAGCTTGGGTTGTGGTAGATAGACTGTCTGCTGCTAGGTGCCTATAGGTCAAGATGTGGCCCTACCTCAGACCCTACAATGTGGAATTTAGAAGGGGAAAAAAAGCATGGTAGAGGAATGGCAGTGTGCGCGCACGAGTGTGTGTGTGTGTGTGTGTGAGTGTGTGTGTTTGTGTGTGTGTGCGTGTGTGTGTGTGTGTGTGTGTGTGTGTGTGTGTGTGTGTGTGTTTGTGTGTGTGTGGGGGGGGGGGGATTATTAATTTTGTCTATTTTACATTTTCTGTTCAAGGGGCTGAGCGGTATATTATATAAATGTCATATATCATTATTGTTGTATTCATTATTTTTATCATTATTTTTATAATCATTATAGTTATTATTATGATACAGATCTTTGTATCTGGTGTCCTCGGCCCGAGCGCCAACAGTATGAGAACGACACCGTTAAACAAACATCTGCGTTTGTTGGCATTTTTTGTAGTCCAAAAATTGCCACAAAAATGGTAAAAGTTGCCATAAATGTTGCCATTAATTTTTAAAGCCTTCAACTCTCAGTGACGACGTATATAGCAATATGTTGATAGAGCTAACTTAATCTAAAGCACCAGAATTTCTTGTGCTCTGTTTTAAGCATCCAGAATATCATTTGTAGCCACACAGAGTGTAAAAACGTGAAAAATAAAGGTTTCACATCAGAATGAAATCAAAATTACAACAGCACACAAACAGCCACAAAAATTAACAAGGGCGCGTGTCCACCCATCCGAAGATAGGCCGTTTTAACCCTAAACATGTGTAATTTTAAAACCGTAGGCTTACAGGATATTACATGTAAATTATGGAATAACATACAAGGGGCGTGCCAGTGTCAGTGTTCGGTTTTGGTGGAGACACGCTCTAACATAACACATATACTTTTAAAAAGGTAGGACAGCATCAAATTTGATGACATTACGCAATATAAACATAAAATGGGGGAAAACAGCATATCAGAAGTATAAACAAAAAAATTTACCCACCAACAAATTAAAACCTGAGGATCAAATGGACAGACAGGATCACCAACGAGGAAGTATTAAGAAGAACCAGACAGAGCCCAGTCAGAGATGAGGTGGGAAGAAGACGTT
>NW_004797470.1:466022-467321 GCF_000002075.1 Aplysia californica | reverse complement strand
GGGGGGGGAGACAAACAGCGTTTTAAATAGTAGGCCTATGTAATGAACTTAGATTCTCCGCATGAAAATAACTACACATGGACACCTTAGAAATTATCAGAATACATATTTAATATGTTATGAAGTAGCTGTGGTTTGTTTGTTGTTGTTGTTGTTTTTGGTGTAGTCTTTGCGTTTTGTTTTGTTTTGTTTTGTTTTGTTTTGTTTTGTTTTGTTTTGTTTTGTTTGTTTGTTTTTGTTGTTTTTTGAAAAATGCAAAAATCGTGGCCGCGATTCGCGGACCAAAAAAAAGCCCAAAATTGCCATCGCGATTCGAGGGTGGTGACAGCGACAAACGTAGATGGTAGGTTGATACAGTAGGATATTTGACTGAAGAGTGGATGACTCTTAATTTGAAAAACCACACGGATTTCTCTTTATTTGTTTAAGTAGCTTTCCTAGTTGTTCACCTATTTTGGTCCCTCGGTCGGAGATGGACAATACATTAGAGATCCCGCCTCTCATAAACCATGCTGTGCTGACACAGGGAAACTATCAAGGACGCGCACTTTCGAGGAAAAAACTATCAAAGTCGGGCACTTTCGAGAAAAAACTATCAAACCCGCGCATTGTCGAGAAAAAACTATCAGAGCGCGCACTTTCCAGAAAAAAAACTATCAGAGACGCGCACTATCAGATCCGCGCACTTTTTTGACAATATCGATACAATTAGATTGCCGATTCCATCCAACGGTTACAGACCCATTGACAAAATTACTCTGTACAGCCCCCATCCAAATATATTAAGTTTTGTTGAACTATGTTAAGCGATTTCCATAAACTAAAAAACACAGACTAAACAGAAAGGCACTACCAAGAAAGAAGGGAGAATGTGTAACAAGCAAATGTACACCGACGGACAAGTCTCACTACTTCAATATCTTATCCTGAATGAGCAAGAAAAGGCTGCCCCAACACTTTAAAGGTCGCCCCTGTCATGTAGATATGCTTGTATACATGAAAAGCCTATTCCTTCAATACAAAATCTAACTGATATCTTGTCCAAAGCCCAGTAAAAAAAAAACGCTGAGGGCACTTAAATTGTTGGATGGTACTGATTTTGGTAACCAGCAATCTAATTGTATCGATATCGTTAAAAAATGCGCGGCTTTGATAGTTTTTTTTTCGAAAGTGCGCGGCTCTGATAGTTTTTTCTCGAAAGTGTGCGGCTCTGATGTTCTCCCCTGAGAAGAGCGCGAACCCAAACTAAAACAAAGGAGAGCAAACGACGTTTGTACCCCGCCTATAACTGTCTCCTCC
>NW_004797470.1:434792-464901 GCF_000002075.1 Aplysia californica | reverse complement strand
GGGGCGCATACCAAACAATAGACTTTATTCCCATACTGATCTTTAACAAAGCTCATTCCTCATGGCAGAATGTTTTGTTCTTCTTTGTCATTATTCCGTTACATAATATGACTTGCTCTGTGACAACATTCCACGTGTCCTGTTGCTAAAGAGCTCGCGGTTTGCACACACCTTTAGAGTACTCAGTTGAATGTTGCTGCTTTGACTTATATGTTTGCTCTGTAAATGGCTTCGTGTCTGCTCACAATAGGACTAATAATTCCTCCTCGCACTGACATATTTCCACATGTAGGCCACTGTGAACACTCTTAATTGCAGGGCATATTTGTCCAATGAATTCGTTTACAACTATCTTCTCCAAATAGAACAAAATACGTGTATCTGTAATTCATTGTCACGAGTGGGAATAAACAAACACCTTTTAGGAGTGCACTACGCAGAGCAAGAAAATCAATCAGATATAGTACATTGCATTATATAACAATATGTTTATATATTATTTGTGAGGCAGCGTGGTGGAATCAGGCTCTCGTCAAAATAATCAAAGTGAAAAAACCTGCATTTTTCAACAGGTTTGTGAATTTTTTTCAATTTTGTTGTTGTTTTTTTGCTCAACACCTTTCATTGCCATTAAAGAACTCATTTCTGTATGGATTTTTCTGAGAAACGTTGATAAAAGACACAAAAAATGTAAATCTTCAGTTACCACGGACTCTTAAGCTAAAGATATAACTAATCTTTGGCGGCCATTTTCTCCCTAATTTTACCTCTGAAAACAGGTGACCCCCATCCCCTTCATTTGCAAATATCTCGACTTGTATTCCATATAAATGGATATTTTTTCACCCAAATAAAAACAAATAAACAAGCTTTAAGATGATACCAATAACTATACATGCCCAAAAATTGACGAGAGCCTGATTCCACCACGCTGCCTCACATATGTATTATTCATTATATCACAAATTTCAGTGCAGTTATATTGAAATAACCATGCTTGAGAATATCTTAGTTCGGGTTGGGTTTTTTTTTTACATTTTCTTATTTCTGTACGGTCATTTCACTTTCAATTCTCGTCTAGTTTTTAAAAGGCCAATATTTTATTGTTTGCCCCGATTCTTTTATGAAAAGAGGGACAAGAAGAGGAGGTATTTACTGATAGGCCTACATGTACTGGTCAACCGAAAACAAACTCGACTTTTCATCTTGTTGCAATTCTGTTTGGCCCTCCAACTCATTCCAGAGCAAGGAAAAGAAATTGGCTCTAAACTGAAGTTAAAAGCTCTTCTTGCAAAGTTGGCTTCACCCCCATTGCAGGTGTTTGCGACATATTAAGCTAGACTGCTGCAATGGGCTCTCGTGGCCTAGAGTATAAGTTGTTGGCCTCTCATTCAAAAGGTCCCGGGTTCCAATCCGGGTAGTGACCGAAAAATTTTCTTCTCTAAATTTGTCTCCTTTCACCTTATTTCCTGCTCTCTAGCAATGTTCTGTCGTCTGCTTTCGTCTCCTCTTTCTGCCCCCACCCCCTCATCTCCTTTGCCCCTTCCTCTGGGCTCCTGATTCTTTCTTCAGCCTCTCTACTACTGCTACTCCTTCGCTTCTTCTTACTGCTGTCTTTCAGCCACATCCCTGATCTTCTGGTAGGAAAGATCTACACCTAGCCTTCTCGGACAATGGCGAAAAATCTCGGAGGGCCCGTGTGCAAGTTGCGCACGTTAAAGATCCCTTGGTGGTCTAAAATCGATAAGAGTAGGCTTCGGCCGTCACCCGGGCAAAATTCAAAATTTCCTACCAACTGAAAATATTAGGTGCGTCCCGCGCGCTCATATGACCTTATGCAGTTGCGAGCGCCGTAAAACACTTTACAAAAACAAAAACAAGACTGCTACAATCGTTGAACAACAGAAACGTGGCACTTTGGGGCTGTTCGTTTCCTTCTTAAACTGAATATAAGAAAACGTTACCAAAGAATACTTCCAAGATTATATTCTTTGCTATTTAATTACTTTTAAGATTTGTGAAGGATGCTGACAAAAAGAGTTACTTCTTGGATTCGAGCTTGTTGGAAATTGCTACATCACGTTTATAGGTGAAGTGTTTACAATGTATAAGTATGAAATAATACAAGGCTTGCTATACTTAACCAATATATGACATCAATGGAAAATCCACAAATTTGAACCTAGCGTTGATTTTCGCCAATATCTCCTTTTGTGGATTGTGAGAAGTAACTCATTTTGTCAGCACGTCTCACATTTGTTGCTGTCCATGTGAGCCTACTTCCGAAAAAAAGAACCAAGAATAGAAATTTCTAGAAAATAGTGCTGCTTCTCTGTTGCTGTGGTTTCACTGTTGTTGTTGTTGTTGGGGTTTTTTAAAACTTTTGATGTTGTTTTGTTGCTGTTTTGACGTTGTTGTTGTTGTTGTTATTGTTGTTGTTGTTGTTGTTGCTGTTGTTGTTGTTGTTGTTGTTGTGTTAGTGGTGGTGGTGGTGGTGGTGGCAGTTCTGATGGTGTCATTGGTGTATCTAGTAAACATGTTTTTCAACAGAAGCCTGCAAAGCTGAAGCTACTTTTCAAAAGCAAAATGCTGAACAGAAAAAAAAAGAATTAGTGCAAAAGATATAGGCCTACTTAATAAATGTTTCATGCCACGGCAGCGATTGTGTTGATTGTTATGTTCTTGCAACGGAGATGTTTTGAGTTTGCTTCACCATTAATGTTACTATAATATGTGACTAGGCTCAGTTTCTCAATTTCTTAGAACTAATAACAGGTCATGTTTGTTGTTGAAGTGCAAAACTTTGTCAGACCGAGTTTGATTATTTTGAGAGCAATCCTTCAAACTTTTGGTCCCCAGTCAGAAGGTGGTTGGCGGGACCTCTAGTGTGGTTTGCTCCTTCTTTCCTATCAAACGTTTATCGTCCTAATTTCTCCCCCTTCTTCTTTTGGAGGAGTGACTCTCTTGTAAAACCTCTAGTCCTCGGCACTTATAAGTTATACTATGGCCTTACTGTTTTGCAAGTGCCGTAAAACTCTTACTAAAAAAAAGAGTATGGATAAAAAAACATTCGTGGTAGTTTAGGTTGGCCCAACATAACTTTGCCCCCGCTGAAAGCCCCAGTCTTTGCGCGTTCTGTGGGCTTTGTGACCTGCACAACATCTCTGGGAGACAATCATCATCATCATCCAGTGCCAGATCTGCGACAGACATCGGCGATCATGGTTCTCCATTCATTTCTTTTCTCGAATGCTTTGAAAGAAAGCTACGTTTCCCTGACCTTTCCCGGTTACCCATTTGTTTAGGTTCCCCACGTATATTGTTCTGGGCCTACCCCTGCCTCGTTTGCCTTCAGTTTTGCCAATGAGAGCTAGATATTCTAGAGCCTTGTGTCTATTCAGGTGTCCCAATAATATTATATTATTTGCCAAGTGCGTGTGGATAGGATCCAGGCGTTTCTTTACTTTGATCAGAGTGGCATAGAAGGAATCAGGGCTCGAGGTCATTCACACAAGCGTATATCAGAAACAAGAAAATGTGACGCTCTTTGCTCAGGTGCGCGTACCTGTGTGTTTGAGTTTAGTTCCAGCGAGAGTTTTACGGCACTTGCAACACAGCAATGTGATATTGTAAGCGCCAAGGATTAGAGGCCTTACGAAGGAGTAACAAACACAAAAAAGAAGGGGGAGAGATAGTGACAATAGATCCTTGATAGGAAGGAAGGAGCAAACCACACCAGGCACCAGAGCACCCGCCAATCACCCACATGCACGCGCGCGCGTGTGTGTGTGTGTGTGTGTGTGTGTTTGTGTGTGTGGGGGTGTGTGGGTGTGTGTATGTGTGTGTGCGTGTGTGTGCGTGTCTGACAAAACACCAATAGTTATGGAAAAGAAATCGTCTCTTCTTTGTTGGTCTTGTCTGGGCCCAGTTAGCTGAAATGAATTTGCTCCTAGTTTAAATTCCAAAAGGGGGAATTCTTGAATGAATGGTTCGGTGAGTTTTCAAAATTTTCTGGCTAGCTGAACAGGGTCGCACCTTGCAATGTTGCTAAATTGGAGTTTCCACTAGCCAAATTACACACGTTCTGCCAATACGTGGAAAGGTGTCAAAACTCCTGTGTCAGGGTTACAGCAAGCCGTCATAATATGTGTGACAGCGTGGAGAAACCAGGCGCTCGTTACAATAATGAAATAGAAAATATTTTTTCGCCTACAGGAACATTTTCGTCGATTTTTTCATCTCTTTTCTCTTTTTTGGGGGGGCTGGGGGGTGGCGCTCAACACATTTTACGTTCTGTGTTTAGTTCTAGTAAGCGTTTTACGGCACTTGCAACACAATTAGGTCATATAAGCGCCGAAGATTAGAGGTGTTACAAGTGAGCAACAACTTTTTTTTAAAGGAGAGAAGACGAGAGTTGTTTGATAGGAAAGAAGAAGCAAACCACACCAGAGCACCCACCAACCGCCCACATTTTATGCTCATTTCATAAAACACATTTCTGTTTGTAATTCACTGGGGAGGGGGGTGGGAGTTGATCAAAGGCGCTCAAATGTATTGTTGGTGTTTCGAAGAACGCTCAAGTCCCCAAAGTTTGATGGATATTTTCTCACTTTATATTTTTACTTCTGAAACCAGGCGAACCCGACCTCCCTCTCTAGAAAATACTTCGACTTCTATTCAAGATAGAGGGGGCGTTTTCTATTCAGCAAAAGCAAAATAATAAATGAACAAGCTTAAGATATGATACAAAAAATATTAAAGAATCGACAAGCGCATGATTACACCATGTCGTGAGACATATCATATGATCTCCCTAAATCGAGAAGTGACTAATCAGTAAAGCCTAAAGCGACGTTTTGACTACCCATTCACGTAGCTGCAGTCACCTGGCATATCGACAATAAAAACCAATGTTTGCTTTAGCCACTACTCTCAACAAGCCAGCACAAATACAGCGGACAGACGAAATGGCTTTCCGGCAGTGCTAATGACAAATCAGATCCGAAATCGGGCCCCATTTGCTTTGGTACAAGAAAAACAGGATGTTCTTTTAATGGGGTGGCATTGAATTTCTTCTTGTGCAACCTCTAGAGAGCGCGGGAAATCCGCAGTTTTCGATTTCTTAGGGAACAGGCGAATAATTAATCCACAACCCTTATTTTTTTTGTTAGAGGCGTAATTGATGTATTAACAGAAACCGCCCAAAATAACTACGGGCTTCTTCAACATTTAGTCACTTATAGAATGGTCTACTAGAATAACAGTAAGACACAATGAACTAAATTACGGAGAGGAAGTTTCAGAAAAGCCGCCTTTGGAAAATAACAGGAAAAACGCCTTGTTGTTGTAGTATAATTAATGCCCCTTTGCGTTGTCCGCGTTTATTCTGGAACAGACATGGGAACAGCTGAGCACGCATGAGGGTGGGGGAGTGTGTGTGAGTGTGTGTGTGTGTGTGGGTGTGTGTGAGTGTGTGTGTGTGTGGGTGTGTGGGTGTGTGTGAGTGTGTGTGTGTGTGAGTGTGGGTGTGTGTGTGTGTGTGAGTGTGGGTGTGTGGGGGGGGGGGGTGATTACTATGGCTCTCAGCACCAACAAAAAAGAAGAAAAAAATTCTTGTAACAAAAAATACCTCTGCATGACGTGATGTTTATCTTACCAATCATTTTTTTCTCCCATTAAAATAAACGCAATCAGGAGAGACGTTATTTTTTTCCCTCAGAACTAGTCAGCGAGGTGAAAGGATCGGGTGGAATATTTAACCCTATACGTACGTCGTGTTTTACAACTCGTTCATCCGATCCGTACGCTTTGCATAGCAGTCTGTCAAATATTTTTTTAGAAATACTGAAAGTTTCAAAGAGTTCTTCGTAGCCTACTAGAAGTATTCTCAAATGTGAAGAATACAATCCTGGGGTGTGCAAAATAACCTGAGGGCGTACGGATGTGGTTAAGCTCTTTGTATAATAACATCCAAAGGAACGCCTAACACCCTGGAAATAGGAATGTTGACCTAAATACATATTGTTATTAGATAAGTAAATAACAAACAAAATAAATAAAAAGTACCAACCAAAATACCCCCCCCCCAACCCCCCAAAAGCCACTAAAAATACTGTTTCAAAATTGCAAGATACAAAACTTTGAATCATGATAAAATCATTGACAGCAGTATCTAAATTACTAATAAATACATTTTAAAATAATGTTTAAAACCATGTAGTATACAACGACTATGCAGTTTTCATGTCCCTTTTAACTCTGTGAGGGTATAGAAGCTAGAGTTGAAGGAACATAAACGTAAACTACGCTTACACAATGATCAACAGGTGGTAAGAAAGCGGAACGCAGATGAACTATTGTCCTCGGGCACATTTTGCATTCATGTATTCATTCTTCTATTTATTTATTTATTCATTTATTTATTCATTTATTTATTCATTTTCTATTTATTTACTTATCTTTCTGTTTATTCATCTGTTTATTTATTTACTTATCTGTTCATTTTTTTAAAATTTATTTATTTATTTATTCATTTATTTATTCATTTATCTATTTATTTATCTATTTATTTACTTATCTTTCTGTTTATTTATCTGTTTATTCATTTACGTATTTACTTATCTATTTATCTATTTATGTATTTATTTCTGTCTGTTTGTGTGTGTTGTTCAGATGAGCCCCCCGCCACCCTGGACTCCGGCTACAAGGTACTTCTGACCCTTGGCATTGTGGTGTCGGCCTTTTTGATCGGCGCCGTGGTGGCCAAGCTGGTCAGTAACTGGTACAACAACCGCAAACAGGAGAAGGCCAAGAAGGCGCAGCTGGACCAACATGCCAAAGACATGGTCCGAGCCAGACTGGCCATAATGCAGTTCAAGAGGCAGCGCTTGCCCAAGGTTAGTTTTTTTTTTTTTTTTTTTTTTTTTTTAAGGGTTTTACGGCGCTCGCAACTGCATAAGGTCATATGAGCGCGCGGGACACACCTAATATTTTCAGTTGGTAGGAAATTTTGAATTTTGCCCGGGTGGCGGCCGAAGCCTACTCTTATCGATTTTAGACCACCAAGAGATCTTTAACGTGCGCAAATTGCACACGGGCCCTCCGAGATTTTTCGACCTTGTCCGAGAAGGCTAGGTGTAGATCTTTCCTACCAGAAGATCAGGGGTGTGGCAGAAAGACAGCAGTAAGGAGGAGCCAAGGAGTAGCAGTAGAAAGGCTGCAGAAAGAGTCAGGAGCCCAGAGGAAGGGGCAAAGGAGGTGAGGGGGTGGGGGCAGAAAGTGGAAATGAAAGCAGACAACAGAACATTGCTAGAGAGCTGGAAAGGAGGTGAAAGGAGACAATTTTAGAGAAGAAAATTTTTCGGTCGTGAGACATGTATTTACTTGGCCTAATGTCCTGTCTTGTGCGTTTGCGTGAGTGCACCTTTAAGTCTAACTTTTGTAACGTCTACTGCCATTGTTAACGACCAAGACAAATTTCTCCCTGCGAGATGAATAAAGATTGTCATTGTCATTGTCATTGTCATTGTCATTGTCATAGTCATAGTCATTGTCATTGTCATTGTCACTGTCACTGTCATTGTCATTGTCACTGTCACTGTCACTGTCACTGTCATTGTCATTGTCATTGTCATTGTCATAGTCATAGTCATTGTCATTGTCACTGTCACTGTCACTGTCATTGTCACTGTCACTGTCACTGTCACTGTCACTGTCACTGTCATTGTCATTGGCATTGTCATTGTCATTGTCATTGTCATTGTCATTGTCATTGTCATTGTCATTGTCACTGTCACTGTCACTGTCATTGTCACTGTCACTGTCACTGTCACTGTCACTGTCACTGTCATTGTCATTGGCATTGTCATTGTCATTGTCATTGTCATTGTCACTGTCATTGTCACTGTCATTGTCACTGTCATTGTCTTACACTTGTGACTCTTGGTTCAGCAACATGCATGGCTGTGGTGACCTCCAGAATCTTTGGTTTTGCTTACGTCAAAGGAAGAACATTTTTGGGGGTCGGAAGTGAATGGATTGTAGGGAGATCTTTTGACAGAAAAAATTGATGTAGGCGTCTTTACGCTGTGAGGCAGCATGGTGGAATCAGGCTCTCGTCAAAATAATCAAAGTGAAGAAACTTGCATTTTTCCACAGGTTTTGTGAATTTTTATAAAAATTTGATTTTTGGCTCAACACCTCTCATGCCCATTAAAGAACTCATTTCTGTGTGGATTTTTCTGAAAAATGTTGATTAAAGGCATAAAAATGTAAATTTTCAGTTACCACGGACTCTTAAGCTAAGGAAATAACAAATCTTTGGCGGCCATTTCTGACTAATTTTACCTCTGAAAATAGGTGACCCCCCATCTCCTTCATTCACAAATATCTCGACTTGTATTCAAGATAAATGGATATTTTTTAAAATCTTAATAAAGACAAGTGAACAAACTTTAAGATAATACCAATAACTCTACATGCCCAAAAAGTGACGAGAGCCTGATTCCACCACGCTGCATCACATATCGGGATACTCGATATTTTCTCAACGCTCGGGACTCTAACTCAAGTGTCATGTCAGCTAAGCGCCAGCCGCTACACAACTGACGCCGGTATTTATTGTTTGTTTTTTTGTTGTTGTTTTTTTTTTTTTTTTAAAGAAACTCATAAACAAATGCCTTACGTATGCGTCTTTTTACCCCCCCCCCCCCCCCCGCCTCCCGCCCACCTTTCCACCCAAGGCGCCGTCCCAGGAAGAGCTGGCAAGGCGGAGGAACCTTGGGATCTGGAGTTATAACGGCGGGACGTCCATCGGTCCTCTTCAACCAGGGAAAGCCTCACCCAGGAAGAAACAAAAACGTGGGAGCAATCAAGCCAGCACCAATGGGAACAACCGGGAGACAGGCGACAGTGAACCAAACACCATGAGGATCGAAGAGGCGACGGAGGAAGAAAGTACAACGGACCCAGAAAAGGGAGGTGATCTAAGAAAAGAGCCTACCAAAAATGCTGACGGAGATAAAAGCAAAAATACCGGCAGCCGCCGCCCCCCTCCTCTGACCCAGTTAGAGCTCGTGTCGGAGGTGAACAAAGCACCCGTCGTGAAATTCGAGGAAAAGTCACAGGGAAAAAAATTCTCAATAGACAGCTCCCGCTCCACAATGTCCTCCAATCTTGATGACGTCACTCTAAAAAATTCTAAGTCTGAGCCGTCGTTGGACGACAATGCCAATTCTATTGATATGTCTAGGCCGTCCAGCCAGGGTACAGAATCTGTGTCTCCAACAAACATGGAGCGAGAATCGAAACGGCCGGGGTCAAGTCGGAAATTGTTCACCCACGTGACTCCAAACGTGCACCTTTCTCGAAATGACAGCTCGAGATTCTCGAAAGACAGTAGTGATTTAAACAGTGTGAAGAGTTTAGGTAATGAGAAAGTAACTCGAATTTCAACTGACAACCGCCCGAAATCGAGCGCAACAAAGACTCTACATGGGAAGACGGTCAAGTCATCAATAACTGGGTCCGTGACAGAAAGAAATTCGAGGCATTCAGCGCCAAATCCGAAGTCAGTCAAACCAATTACAGGTGTCAAAACATAAAGACAATTCAGTTTGTATGTCATAAAAACTGTGTCAAAGGAAAGGTCGCTCCTAAAAGTCCCCAGATAAAAACCCAGCGACGACCAGGTAGATAAATTCATCTAAATCCTATTTGTACGACATATTATTATTCACTCTGGGTTAGCCGCTCCTTTAGACAAAAGCAGATTTTTGTTTTCGTTGAGATGAAGAGCACTTGCTTTCAGAGGGCAGTAGAGTACGCTGTAGAGTGTATCAGAGCGCAGAAGCTGCCTGCATACAGTTAGGTCATTAAGGAGATGGGGCACTTAGCCTAATCATGGGAGAAAATAAAAAAGAAGGAAAGAAATACGAGAGAGCGACTATTGACCAAAGACAGCATCACGCAGGGTGTGCTAAGCACAAAATATCACGTTCATGCGTACAAAGCATTATACTACCCCTATGGAGGTACACAAGCCATCACAGTAACTTCAATAAAGGCTACATCTTTCGAAGATACAGTTTCAGCCCCTTATGGCACACATACATCGGTGATTCCACACACGTTCCTACCTGACACCATCCAAGTAAATTCCATAATCTGCCGATTTCTTCGCCAGCAACAGGAACGAAGGGAAATACGGCAAAGTCAATAATACTATTCTTGAGACACAATGTACATCATAACACGATGTCTCGCAGGCATCCGTGGAAATCAGCCTCATGTCCCCAAAAACAAGACTTGGACGCCCTACGGGTTTCCGAGGAGCTGAACCTCCTGTTGGTAAACAGTGAGTCTTAGTCTTCAAAATCAAGGAATTTTCGCCATATAAAACTATTTATAGAAATAATTTTTAACAATGACCCTTTTTGGTTCAATTTTAATTATCGAATTTTGTTATTTGTTTTTGTGCGTCGTTTTTCGGGGGTCCTTCTTTTTTTGTGAAAGACTGCTTTAATGATCACTTTGACAATTTTTACTGGCGTGTGATACCACCGATAAGACTGACACAAAACAATCTTCACTTGCACATTTGACTCCCAATACACGCCCCGATTCTTCTACTTCTAGAGTCTACATTCATTGCCTATACTTTCAACACTTGTGTCACTTTTCCAGGATAAACGTGGACCTTCCTTAAGACATTGATTGAAGTGTAGTCATCCACCAAAATCCTATCAACATTCATGATTACTTTTGTCTGTTCATGTAAATGGCAATCATTGATCTCTTTTAATAGCTGCTCACCCCCATCTCCTCCTCCCCCCCCCCCCCCCCCCTGGTCAATATTCACGCCTCACCTTTTTTTCTTATTTCTGTATCTAGACAAACGTATCTTCATGACAATGCATGTTTTCAATGATGGTTTGATTGTAGTTTTTTGGTGCATATGTTTTCGTGCAAAAGATAATAAATTTGTTGCTTCCATTTCACAAAGACAAAGTGTTGGTATGCTACAGCATTGTCTGTATACCCCTTTAGATAAAGAGAGTGGGTGCTGTGGTGTGGTTTGCTCCTTCTTTTCTATTTAACATCTATCGTTCAGATCTCTTCTCCTTCTTTTTTGTATTTGTTACAGTGGAGTCCACTTATAACGAGTCCGGAAACAACGAGAAGTCTGTTATAAAGACACTATTCTAAAACCCCGTTTTTTTCTCTTCTTTATCTTTGCAAATAAAATACTGCTATAGCACTATCAGACAAACATGCGAGTCGGTTATAGCGGAATATTGCTGCTGCTGTGCACAATAGATAGACCAGTTATACATAATGCAAAACCTCACCAGTTGAGAAACTTGTTGGTGATCTAGCGAAACTAAGAATGGGAGAGCCCATGTGTGTCAACAATGAAGGCTTTGGTATCATACCGAGTTATTTCCATTTAAAAAATGAACAACAAACCTTGTATTTTAAGTCATTCAGAGCAACCAATTCACAAGACTCAATGATGTTCAGCCGCCATAGTTGAAACAAATCCGGCCATTTTGACGGCAGACAAAGAATCCCAGCCGTAGGACCCGGGGCCAAGGGGAAAAGTATTCCAGGTGACACACAAAGATAAGTTTGGACACTGTTTGGAATTGAATTTCAAACTGACACAGGTTATTCCAGTTCATCAATGCAGGTGGTTAGAGGACGCCATTCATGGTAGGTCCTACTTCTTTATTTTCCCTCTGCAGTTTCTGTCTGTCTGTCTCACTTTTTCCCCTCACTTTACTTACTTTACTTTTACTTTTCCGATCCAGTGGCCATTTGGGTTCTAGCCCTTCGGTCTGTTTGTTTGTTTGTTTGTTTGTTTGTTTGACTGATCAAGTACTGAGAAGCACATCAACACAATAATGATCTTTTACTTGATCAGTCAAACAAACAAACAAACAAACAAACAAACAACCGAATTCATCAACTAATGTTGCTACAGTAGAAGCCAATGAAAGAGATAACAAAATGAGAGAAAAAATAAAGCCTTTATGATAAATAGTCAGTAAAGTCAGTAAAAGAAAGTATATTTTATTTTCATTCAGCAGGTACCATAATATAATATATTGGGCTATATAGGCCTAACGTTGAACTCCCTCCTTTTTCATTCAGCAGGTACCATTATAATAGAATATATTATATAGGCGTAACGTTGAACTCCCTCCTTTTTCATTCAGCAGGTACCATAATAGAATATATTATATAGGCGTAACGTTGAACTCCGTCCTTTTGCCATTCAGTCATAAACTGGTGTGTTCTTGAACAAATAGTTGAGCAAAATAACTGTAAACACTGTTATACGGAGGGCTAGCCATCAGTGTCTTCAAGCACAAACTATAAGGATGGAGACATTCTTCCTACAGATTTATGGAGAAGGAAAAAGATGGTTTTCTTGAAAGTGATAGCAGAACATGGACTCTGTTCACAAGAACATTTACATAGGTGAGGCAGCGTGGTGGAATCAGGCTCTCGTCAATTTTTGGGTATGTAGAGTTATTGTTATCATCTTAAAGCTTGTTCACTTGTCTTTATTTAGATGAAAAAATTATTCATTTATCTTGAATACAAGTCGAGATATTTACGAATAAAGGAGATGGGGGTCACATGGTTTTAGAGGTAAAATTAGTGAGAAAATTGCCTCCAAAGGTTAGTTATTTCCTTAACTTAAGAGTCCGTGGTAACTGAACATTTAATTATGTTGTGCCTTCAATCAACGTTTTTCGGTAAAATCCACACAGAAATGTGTTCTTTAATGGGCATGAAAAGTGTTGAGTCAAAAACCAAAAATTCGATAAAAATTCACAAACCGGCGGAAAATGTCAGTTTCTTCACTTTGATCATTTTGACGAGAGCCTGATTCCACCACGCTGCCTCACATATTTTGGTTTGATGGTCGAGATATAAGTAAACGGGGTGAAAAAGGAATTTCTTTCCTACGCATAAAGGCATCATTAGAGTGGAAATTCTGAATTTGATGGTTTGATCCCAAGGCCACTGATATATGACTGTCCCCGTTGTTTCATGCAAGAACAATTCTGTCCCCGTTGTTTCATGCAAGAAAAATTCTGAAATTATGTAAACTGAGCCCAAAAATGTGAAATTCTGCAATTCTGTTAATTTAAAAAAAAGAATGATAAAGGAAAAATAATAAGTACTTCCTAAAAAAAAAGAATATTATTATTATATTATATTATGATTATTATGACATGTATTAAGTACTAAGTGCTTATGTAAACACTTCTCTTTTCCTGAGTCCGATAACACTAAGATGATCATCAGTTTGTAAAAGAAAAGTGTGTGCGAGGCAGAGCGAAAAAAAGTTTGCTCCGAGGAGTGGTCAGGCGTGTCTCAAACCAGCTCCTCATGGAGACAATTAGCCAGAAGACCTTGAGGTGGATGCTGGAAAGAAGAGATGAGCAGCTATGGACATGTACCGCCTGCTATGATTCTAGCTCTGGATCCAAGTAAATCCAAGTAAATCCAAGATCATCAGTTTACCGCTTCATTTTTTTCAGCAGATTTCCGGAACTTTCCTACCATTTCCATGACCGTTTCATACAGTGGGGGTGGATCTTGTTTGCCATTTGTTGGGATATTTTCAAGAAAGGAGATGTAATCAGCTGGCATGTTGTTCTGTTTTGCTCCATCTATGATCACCTGCATAACAACAAACAGAAACTTACCAAGTTTGACAATTTGTGAGGCAGCGTGGTGGAATCAGGCTCTCGTCAATTTTTGGGCATGTAGAGTTATTGGTATCATCTTAAAGCTTATTCACTTGCCTTTATTTGGATGAAAAATTTTCCATTTATCTTGAATACAAGTCGAGATATTGCAAAAGAAGGAGGTGTGGGTCACCAGTTTTCAGAGGTAAAATTCTTGGAGTAACTATATAGGGAGAGGCCCTAACGTTGCGTCGCCCGCTCAACAGTTCCAACCAAGTTGAAGCCGAAAGGGCGGAGCTTATCGGGCCTGCCGCCATCTTTGTAAGTTCAAAACAATGCAGCGTACGCAGTGTAATCTCCTTTCAAAACAAGCTGCTCGGACTCCATTTTCTCTCAAAATTTCTTTGTCAATGTTAATTACAGCATTATAAGCACTCACGTACAGTTGTAATGTAATAAGGATGTTAACAAATCTTACTTGCATCAAATTTCCAGCTCATTTAGTCGAATATTTACAGTAATACGTGTACTATGTATACACATTGTGATGGTAAGATATTCTGTTTTACATGTTTTAGAGACAAAATTGGGATAATAAGGATCAAAACAAAATTATAAACGGGATGATAACATTTGCTGAGTTTTTGGTAGTCGAACTTCATTATTTTTACAAAAAACGAAGACTTCTTGATAGTAACAATATAATAAGGACAGCAAGAAATCTTACTTGCATCAAATTACCAGCTCACTCAGTCGAACATTTGGTAATACATGTACTATGTATACACATTGTGACGGTAAGATAATTTTTTTAACTTGTTTTAGAGAAGAAATTGGGATAATAAGGATCAAAACAAAAATATAAACGGGATAACAAAATTTGCAGACTTTTCGGTCATAGAACTTCATCAGTGCAAAATGATGTCATCACTGACATTATTTTTACAAAAACGTAGTCTTCTTGACTTAAACTTACAACAGAATATATTTCTAACAAAATTGAAAATGATTACACAAAAGATGGTAGTGAGGGTGGGATGGGATGGGCGAAGAATGAGGAAGGAGAGGGCAAGGCAGATAAGAGTGAAGTATGATGGTGGAAATTATCCCCCCCCCCCCCCCACACACACACACAAAAACAAGAATAAAACAGCTCCCCCCCCCCCCCCCAAAATAAAGCGAGGAGGGAGGGGCACCTTTAAAACACCAAGACACTTTATCTAAATTTTACAAAATACTGTTAAGGGTATTGAAAAATTAATAGAGAATTTGAAATGATAGGCTTATAATAAGAAGATTTTCAAAACAGATTGCACTAATTTATGACATTTCACTCTTGACAATGTCACACCCCATGCACAGACAGACGACACATGGCATCAAAAATGTTATTCACACACCAAACACACTTCAATGACATTCTTTGAAGGCACTGTCGAACCTCCGACGAGACTTCAAAAAACAGCAACGAATTTACTTTTGACACATTGGAGTCAACAAAGGCACCGATGCAGGTTTCACATTTTCAAATGCTTTGTCAACCTTAACAACACAAAACCAGCAATGTAAGCAACATGCAGAGCAAATTGACAAGTATGCTAGAGTAGATCTAGGCACATACGTGCAGTTATCATCATGGCAAACTGAATTTTCTGAAATCTTTTTTTCCTTCTGTTTTTACTGTGAGATGCAATTACGGCTAAATCAGAAGGCACTTCGTCATAAAGTTCAGTGCCATTGCTAGAGACTGATATTTTTTAAAACATTTGGTAGGAAATTTTGAATTTTGCCTGGGTGGCGACCGAAGCCTACTCTTATCGATTTTAGACCACCAAGGGACCTTTAATTTACGCAATTTGCATACGCGACCTCCGAGATTTTTTCGCCCTTGTCCGAGAAGGCTAGGGGTAGATCTTTCCTACCAGAAGATCAGGGGTGTGGCTGAAAGACAGAGGTAAGAAGGAGCCAAGGAGTAGCAGTAGAAAGGCTGCAGAAAGAGTCCGGAGCCCTGAGGAGGTAGGGGCAGAAAGTGGAGGTGAAAGCAGACGAAAGAGAAAGTAGAAGTTTAGAGAACAAAATTTTTCCGTCACTACTCGGATTCGAACCCGGGACCTTTGAATGAGAGGCCCATCGGACCCGAACGCTACGCAAACTGCCATTCGGTTGACACTAAGTTTACAACTGAGAGAACTGAGCTGATCTCACAAACATGGCCGACCATCGCCTGCAGCGGCTTCACGTTACGCGACTCGCAGCCTCTCCTATTATAGTTCCTCCAAGGTAAAATTAGTGAGAAAATGGCCGCCAAAGATTAGTTATTTCCTTAGCTTAAGAGTCCGTGGTAACTGAAATTTTACATTTTTGTGCCTTTAATCAAAATTTTTCAGAAAAATGTACACAGAAGTGATTTCTCTAATGGGCATGAAAGGAAGTGACCCAAAAAACAAAAGTTTAATAAAAATTCACAAACCTGTGGAAAAAAGCAAGTTTCTTCACTTTGATTATTTTGACAAGAGCCTGATTCCACCACGCTGCCTCACATTTGTTGATTTACCATTCACAGAAGTTAGCTATAAACAAAAAAATACAATCATCATCATCATCATCATCATCATCATCATCATCATCATCATCATCAATGCCTTCCACTCCTGACAGGGTATAGGTCACATACAAATAATAAGCGAGAAGACGAAGAAATCAGAATTAATCTCAGGTGTTATGACAAGAGGAAGAGCAGACCCATACAGAGAGGAACATACACAAATGACTGAATCAACTTTACAAGAAACATACAATGAGAAAAACCAAGCTGATCAGGATGACAGACAACAGGAGAGAGTGGGGTACCACAATCATCAATGTCTGCTCCAGACCTGACACCTGAACAAGAGGATTAAGCCGAGCCTGTTTAAGAATAGAATGTCTTGTTTTTCCTTCTGCTTGTTTAGTTGTTAGTTTTAGTAAGAGTTTTAATGCACTTATCGCATCACAAATAGGTCATATAAGTGCCAAAGATTAGAAGTGTTACATGTACTAACAAAGAGTAATACACAGAACAGAAGGAAAGATTAAAGTAAGTGTATGGGTTTAATACCCCTATCAACAATACTAGCTCTTACTTTAACATCCGTTTCCGATAAATGCAAGCCAAAAGAGTTGAGAGCTTGAAAACTACACAAAACGAGCTGAAGTCAAGAATGCCCAGCCTGAGATACAAACCAAGGCCTTCCACTCTGTAGCCCAGCAAGGAAACCAGATAAGGACGATAGAAGTTTAATTTTTTTTTAAAGCGGGAAAACACACCAGAGCACCTGCCAACCACCCACTTCCTTGTGCCTGACTACGTCAATTTTTTTTAAAAGCAAAAAACTTTCGTCTAAGACAGAGGGACACACAGGGTGACTCAAAAGTCCAGCATCACCCTGAATCTACACGGTAAACACCAGCCAGCTGTGCTGTCAAAAATCACTCCACAAAAAATTTCTGTCAGTGATATTGGTATAATAGATTCGACAACATCGCCACATTAGAAAAGTCTAAAGAAAAAAATTTGTGAAAAAGAAGATAATAAGCTCTACCAAAAAACATTTTCATTTTTTGCCAAATTAGGATCCGAATAATGAAGCCGTCAAAAGATGCTTCATAGGATATTATTGTCTCACTGAAATCTCAAATGACTCAAGTTCCACTAAAATTACCAAACTGGCAGAAAAATGGTGTCTTTGATTTCATTATTTCGACGAGCCCTTGATTTCACCACGATGTCTTACATATTACGTTAACAAATCACAAAAATCATATAAGGGGGATATACCTTCAAGTAAAAAGGGTTCGGGCGATGGTCTCCAGTCCTAGTTTCATAATCTATTTGGTAACTTCGGCAAGTGACATGTTGCCCAGTCTCCAGCTCCACATCAACAGAGATCGGATGATAATCACCTTCTTGGCTGAGGTAGATATTTTTTTTTTACAGATCATTATATACAGTGATAACAGAAGAAAAGAAAACTGAACCACACAGTAAAGGAGAAACAGAAATGAGGACAGAAAATGAAACAGAAGTTCAGCTTTTAAATGTGATAAAATATAAGAATAAGAAAAAAGGTAACAGTCAGAGAAGGAAGAAAAAGTGAGTAGAGTGATAAAGAGATGATAAAAGAGAATGAGGAATAATGTAGAAAAAGGATGAGATGAATAAAATAGGAAGCATAAAAAAGTACATTAATGAAAACACAACCAAAATAGAAACATCACTTGTACTGTCAAGATTAGATTTCTGTCATTCTTTACTTGCAGGACTTCAAAAGAATCTTTAGCATCACCTCTAAATTGTCCACAACTATGCTGCCCAACTTATGAAGAAGGAAGGAAGTAAAAACCATGTGACCCCAATCCTGAAAGATCGGCATTGGTTACCAATAGGCAGACGCATTATCTATACGACCTGTCTCTTATGTTTTAATCTCTCATCGGGCTGGCACCAAACTATATCTCAAGTGGCATTTATAAATATACACCTTCGAAGAAACTAAGATCTGCTTGTGTCAAAAACCATTTCAACTGAACCAACTAGCCTTTCTAAATAGTAAGATTATAATTATTGTTATTTGAGAGGCAGCGTGGTGAAATCAGGCTCTCGTCAATTTTTGGCCATGTAGAGTTATTGGTATCATAAAAAAATATCCATTTATCTTGAATGCAAGTCCAGATATTTGCGAAAGAAGGAGGTGGGGGTCACCTACTTTCAGAGGTAAAATTAGTGAGAAAATGGCCGCCAAAGATTAGTTATTTCCTTAGCTAAAGAGTCCGTGGTAACTGAAAATGTACATTTTTTGTACCTTTAATCAACGTTTTTCAGAAAAATCCACACATAAATGAGTTCTTTAATGGGTCTGTAAGGTGTTGAGCCAAAAAACAAAAATTTGATAAAAATTCACAAACCTGCGGAAAAATGCAAGTTTCTTCACTTTGATTATTTTGAAGAGAGCCTGATTCCACCACGAGGCCTCACATTTATTAGAAATAGAAGCAACAACAAAAGCAACTGATTTTTAAAAGATTCTTTAAAGTTTCGGTAATATCAGGAAGTGCTGATCCTTCCGTTTCTTGACAAAATGCGTACATTATATGTGAGGCAGCGTGGTGGAATCAGGCTCTCGTCAAAATAATCAAAGTTAAGAAACTTGCTTTTTTCTGTTGATTTGTGAATTTTTATCAATTTTTTTGTTTTTGGCTCAACACCTTTCATGCCCATTAAAGAACTCATTTCTGTGTGGATTTTTCTGACAAAACGTTGATTAAAGGCAAAAGAAATGTAAATTTTCAGTTACCACGGACTCTTAAACTAAGGAAATAACTAATCTTTGGCGATCATTTTCTCACTAATTTTACTTCTGAAAACAAGTGACCCCCACCTCTTTTCTTTCCAAATATCTCGACTTGTATTCAAGATAGATGGATATTTTTAAAATCCAAATAAAGACAAGTGAACAAGCTTTACGATGATACCAGTTAACTCTACATGACCAAAAATTGACGAGAGCCTGATTCCACCACGCTGCCTCATATATTCATTTACTAAGAGGATCCTGACAGCAGGCAAACCTTTACAAGACATCTGTGTATCATCCTTGTTTTATCGTAGTATTAACTCTTTAAACCCTCGGTTTTTTCCACCGTTTCCCGGAGTTTTATCTACAGTCCCCTAAACCTGGTACACGATGTCTCATTAGAACCACAAAAGCTTGTCTACAACTTCTAAAAGGCAGACACAAAGGCTTATTTATTACTAAAAAACTTGGTTCGGGAATAGTTCCGAAAAACAAGCAAAAGCTAACTCTAAATAAAACGAAAATGTGGTCACTAGAATCGGACGCTCCCAGCATTCAATGGGGAACAGGGTGGTTGGTTACCACTGGACGTTCCCAACGTCTGATGGGGTTTACAGAGTTAAAAGATATAAATTGCTACACTTCTTGCAGTTTTTGTATATGAAGTCAAATACCTCGTTTTTCCATTAATCATATTATGTTCAAATGCAACATTTCATTAAGCTCACCAGTGACCATACGGTGGTGGTAGGAAATGTAGCCTTCTGAGGTACCATGAGCATAAAAATGATGAAATGATATCGTTTTACCGCCCCTATCAACACTATTAGGATATTTAAGAGGCGGGACCTCCGAATTTAACGTTCATCTCCAAAAGCACGGAGCCAAGTCGGAAATTTGTGTAAAGCATTTTACCCAAGGACACAACGTTGGACCCAGCTGAGGCTCAAACCCCAGAACCTGCAATCTCACTTAACTCATTATAACGAATCCTGTAGCCTAATCAATAGGCTACCAACGCCACCTGCCTTAGGTGTGAAGGTAGCAGATGATAATGCTCAGAGAAGTGTTCAAACTATAAGTCAATGTGTAGATATGAATATTATACATTACATTATCGCTATTGTCTTGTACAGGAGCTTCGATTTACATGTCATTAGCATAGTTGCGAAACAAGAATACATTTGCTCACTTACGCATCCATGCGATCCATTTGATCTTCATCAATTTCCCACACACAGCCTAAGACATAACTTCCTTCTTTCGGTTCTATCGTGGCTACTGCACCAAACCAGTGCAACTCATTATAACCTTGTGGTGTTTCGAAATCCAAAACGTAATCCTGAGAAAACAAATAAGAAATAGAATTTTAGAATAGTAACTTGAAAGTTCTAATAATACAAGCTGAAAATGCAAAAATAATTACACACAAAGGGTTTATTTCAATCTCAATACTTGTCAAGAACTTGAGTTAATTTGTAAAACTTCAAAAACACAATACCCTGCTCCTCTGCTTATCTAGGTCGTCAAGCTCAGTAAAAGTTTGAAGGGGACAGCACAAATGTTTGTTCTAAATCAAATCAGAACCTCGTTATTGAAGCAGACAAAAATGTTGGCTTTCATAGTCATAAAAGGTAAGCCTACTTTCAATTCTTACTGTCAAGATTTCTGGGGATAGACTCTATAAAATTTTGAGAAGTGCAAAAAGTTGATTACAGCTTTTAACGTTTAATGATCCTCAAATCAACTGCTTTGTCATTGTGTAAGACTCCGCCATGCAACATTTTGAAAAGAGGTGTACGACAGTCTTACCGAGCATTTAAGATATTCCTCTCTTCTTTACATTTCAATTCCTATGGTATGCGTTTCCAATTTTCAAGATGGCCTCGTTTCCATGACAACGCCTCACGTAATCGAGCATGTCCACTGCTGAACATGAATCTTTTATCTCATACTTACTGTCGGTGACAAACGTTGTTTCAGTTTGTCTTTAGTTCTAAAAAATCTTGTCCCGTAAAAACTCACACTCAATTTTCCAATGCATCGAAACCTTGCAGTAGGATTGCATATAAGGATTCTCTCCAGCAGCAAGTTACTACCATAAGAAAAGTACTGAAAAATACCCATCTCTTTGTACTAGCTCCTACTCAAGGAAAGATGGCCATAGACTTCGATCTCTCCAGGTGGAAAGTTCACCGTTGAAGTCCTGAGGAAGAAATTAAGAAACCCTTTATCATAATGAAGTGACTATTTCTCCGAACGCTTGGGAAAATAACCGTGACCTCTATTTCCCCGAATAGTTTCCGTTCTCAAGATTTTTTTTTATTTGCGAGAGTTCGGCGTCATCTTTCATTCTCTGCCATTCCGCGAGGACTGGGAAGAAGCATTTTTTGCACTGAATTCAATTTCTAGAGCAAGAGATTTTTAGATGTCTGAATATTCAGATACTTCAATTGTGGTTTGGGCAACGTTCCCGGACTATACTTCATTTGTCTCATTTGAAAATGCCTTCAAAAGGTACTGAAAAAAAAAGCTGCTTGACTTCAGCAATAACTTATTTTGCATTTAATCACCCCAAAAGCAAAAACTATATATATCACAAAAAATCGCTCCAAGCCCTCCCACCATTCACACCTTACACACACACTCACACAAACACACACACACACACAAAGACACACACACACATGCAGCGCGCGTTCGGAGAAATAGAGCTGGCCTAACTATAATAATTAACAAGATGCTGAAATAACTTAAATAATAAAAGGGCCTACATTTTTTAATTTTTATCATTTTAAGGGAAGAGTTCAACAAAAGGCTGGCACTTACACTGAATAGGTCCAATGAGCAAACTATACAAGAGTTAGGGTTAGGCTAAGGGTTAGGGAAGCCTACAAGAGTTAGGGTTAGGGTTAGGGTTACCCCCCCCCCGTGCTCCCTTATTCTCCTACACTCACTAGGCTACACTGAGTTTGTTTACTTATTTCACGTGATTCTGGCTTGTCTGGTGATCACAGCGAATTATAAACCACACTATACAAGAGTTAGGGTTAGGCTAAAGGTTAGGGTAGCCTAGCCTACAAGAGTTAGGATTAGGGTTACTGAACCCAACATTTTTTTATACCTCGCTCAAAATATCCTCTCTTTTGTGTGTTGTTGGTCCGCTGGCCCTCTGCCTGTCCACGTCGGATTATGCGATTTGTGGTGCGGCCATGTTTTTTCCCATAATTCAGCAACATTTGCATAATTTTGGATTCCTTGCTTTTTTAAAATGTTTTTAAATAAAATTTCTCATAAAACAATTTAAAGCCTCGCCATGTGACGAAAGGGAAGTAATCGCAGTAATAAGTCAAATTTAAGTGACAAGTTGGTTATTTCCCTTGTTATGGATTTTTTTCCTTGAGCATGTTCAATTTTTCAATCCATAATCATCAAAAGTTGTTCTCATGTCTGCTGATGTTTCAAGTTTCACAGGTGTCGCTGAGTTTTACTGATGGGCCAGCATCAGAGGTCCTGATGGCCTTCTTTTTTTTTTATTATTAAATTTGTAAAAATCGTTTTTCTCACCTCTATACAACTGAAGTGAAAGTTTCAGAGATTATATTTTTTGTTTGCTTTATTTTCCCACTGAAGAGTATCTTTCCAAATACACAAAAAAACTACTGATACTGATGTTCTATTTTCAATTCTTCTGCACATAGATCAAAAACCTGAAAATTCTTGTTGAAAAAGCGCAAAACATGTCATGAATGGCGCTATGGTAACTTGAATAATTTTTGCATAATTTTGAATTTGACTTGCATAATTTGGCCATCTAAATTAGCATAATTTTGTGGGGACAGCTGTGCAGAACTCCTTCCCATTCTTAACTGAAATCAGTAGCCAGCCCATGGAATAATTATAATAATGTCCAGACAGTCAAGAGGCTAGCCCAGAATAGGGAAAGGTGGTGAGTGTTTGTTTGTTCGTGGCTTTGGGTGAGATCAGTAGTTACTAATAATGATGATGATTAGCCAGTCCTCTGCAGCTTATAGACCATTTCTCCATGTTGCCAAAGAT
Organism: Aplysia californica; assembly: GCF_000002075.1. Lineage (NCBI taxonomy): Eukaryota > Metazoa > Mollusca > Gastropoda > Aplysiida > Aplysiidae > Aplysia > Aplysia californica. Next base: position 441,803 of record NW_004797470.1, on the reverse strand, counting down.
AATTTTTGGCACGGTCATGGTGAATGAGGCAGATCCAGATCTAGAGTCTAGAATCTAGAAAATATTTTAGGTCATAGATCAACCAAACTAGTGTCTATAGTCACTATAGATCTAGCCTAGATATCTAGGTCTAGATCTACATCTAAATCTAGATCTAGATTTATATCAATCCGAATTTGTCGGTGATACAAAATCTTACGCGAATTCTAAATGGCAGCGCAGATTTAATTCTGGCTGTTTAGGAACATTCATGAAATCAATTCAGGCTGGAAGGAGTTAAACTAAATGACGGACCCTTTTCTCCATACACTTACCTCTAGGCCTAGAATCTATATCTAATCTAGATCTAGATCTATATCTATCTATAACATTTCTCTGATTTTGTTCTCATCGACTCACCGATTGGGAAGAAACACTGCAGAATCTACAGTAATCTACTGCAGACCAGAGCACTTTGGCCTGCTAAAATCTAGAGGTACATTGCAGTACATAACAGTCGGCTTCAAATGATGAAGATAGTACTTCGTCACATTCATTTGTTTTGTAAGTACACATCAAAGAGGGTTATAAATTTTGATAGTAATAGCATTATTTAGATGTTTTACCTCTTGGACGAACATCAAAGACCTTCTTTCAAGCAACTTCCTAATTGGCACACATCAAGATAATGACTTTCTATTATTGATTGTACGGGTCGTCTCTCTCTCTCTCTCTCTCTCTCTCTCTCTCTCTCTCTCTCTCTCTCTCTCTCTCTCTCTCTCTCTCTCTCTCTCTCTCTCTCTTCTCTCTCTCTCTCTCTCTCTCTCTCTCTCTCTCTCTCTCTCTGGCTGAAGAGGGGCAGGGGAGGAGGCTACCCCCCCCTCCCCCGATTTCTTGAAAGCAGTGCAACGGGGGTGTTTGTGAGGGATATTAATTATAATTACCCTGTTACAAAAATGTGTAAAAATCAAAATACTACGCAGACCTAAACGGTAGAACTTGTGCGACACTGTCTACTGGATATATGAACTTCATTATAGTAGGCCTATATGTAAATTATAGTGCAGATTTAAAATACCTCCTTTGAATCCCCCAACAAAAAGCAGCCTGGAGTCATGGTCTAGAGATAAATTATTATTAAAGGGAATCTTCTGAAGTCAGACATTTTGTGTTGTCTATAGTTGCACATTGACAGGGTCGATCGAAAGACCTCGGGTACTTGATGAGAGGCATACGTCCAATGACAAACTAAATATTGTGAGGCAGCGTGTTGGAATCAGGCTCTCGTCAATATTTGGGCATGTTGAGTTATTGGTATAATCTTAAAGCTTGTTCCCTTGTCTTTATTTGGAAGAAAAAAATACCCATTTATCTTGACTACAAGTCGAGATATTTGCGAATGAGGGAGGTGGGGGTCACCTGCTTTCAGAGGTGAAATTAGTGAGAAAATGACCGCCAAAGATTAGTTATTTCCTTGGTATAAGAGTCCGAGATAACTGAAAATTTACATTTTTTGTGTCTTTAATCAACGTTTTTCACAAAAATCCACACAGAAATGAGTTCTTAACTGGGCATGAAAGGTGTTGAGCCAAAAAACAAAACTTTGATAAAAATTCACAAACCTGCTGAAAAATGCAAGTTTCTTCACTTTAATTATTTTGACGAGAGCCTGATCATTTCAGTCTGGGCTCTACCCTGAGAAATCTGGGAGCCAATTGGAGAAAAAAATAAGAGAGGTGTAATGCTTGGAGGAATCGGAGAACCTTTGGCACACTGACTCAGGTACCGTACTTGATGATAAGAAATTTCACTTGACTATCCCCAAATCTTCAAAGTCCCATAAATCAACAAATTCTATTGTGCTGTTCCCCGAGAGCAAAAATAAACCCCTCAGCTGTGACCTATATAACTCACGCTATTTTTTTTTATATATGTCGAAGGAAACATGCTGCTCCTGTGATGTACGGTGCTCGCCATGACTTGCGGAGCACGAGGACCACGATCATTGATGTCGTTCATCGAATTTTGCATTTGGCCTACTGCTTGTATGATGTAGATATATCTATTTCAGAAAACTAATTGCAGATTCGCATTCAGCAATATTTTGGGGGGTATGTCAAGGAGATTAAAAGTAATGGAGGATGCTCTGTGGACGGCACCGCACGCCTGATACTGATAGGAGCCCTCTCTCGCGGCGGAACTGTGGGCTACCTGCGCTGCGCGAATGCTCGACTCACGCACTGAAATCTAGATAAGAAAGAAGGTTTTATTCCGAGGTCCTTGAGATTAGGCAAGTCAATTAGTAAAAATGCCTTGCACCTGTGTTGTATTTAAGTGTAAGAACCGATATGATGCTGCAGTGGACCGCAGTTTTCACAGTTAACTTGTATTCCTTTTTAAAAATTTGAATGAAAGTGTTTTTATGCCGCCCCCCCCCCCCCCCCCCCCCCAGCAACACAATTTAGATCATTTATATTCATAAGAGGCTGGCTCCGGCGCTACCTGCCAAGGCCAACCTAGGCTGAAAGGGATACAACACCCCAGCAGAAAGACCGAGATACTCAATTCAATTTTTTTAAAGTATTCTTATTCATAAATATAATTATTATGTGTATATATATATATATATATATATATAATTATTATGTGTGTATGTATATATTATACATTTTAATTAAAGATATTGCTTTCCATTGTGTGTGCAAATTAGATGCTACTGTTGTCTAAATGTAGATATCTAGAGGCTCCATTAGTCTTCAATAGAATATGAAATCAATACTCAACTACAATAATGATGAATATTTTCTATGTTAAAGAAACATCAAACCATATCAGATGAGGGGAGAGGGTAGGGTGGGGTGGATAAGAGTTTGAGTCTTGTTAGATAGAACTATACTTGGTTTGATTCTTTTGTTGTAGTCTTCACCTAAGATCCCACAAACAATAATTCCGGTTCACTTAAGATTCTGCAGTTAAAAAATAAACCAAACAAAGCAACAACAAATTTTACTACACAAGAGTCATCACTAACATAAATTATCCCCCTCTGGAGTGTAATAAGGGGCTAAAAACGTTACTCTCCATATCATACTTTACAAAAAAAAACCCAACCCTTCAAAGGTCATCCACGCTCATGCACGCGATCACACCTCCAAAAGTGCTGTTATCTCTTTTTTTTTTAATATTTGAAATCATTGTGCGCTCCACTTTGTGAAAACCAGGAAACAAAATTATTGTAATCAATAATATTATTACTTATAGACCAAGACATACTGTTAGCAATCAGATAAAGCTGGCATCGACCCTCTTTAGTGTTCGCTATTCCTTACACATAAAGTTAGTTATGGCACACGCCTAGAATCATGCAATCATAATATCTTAAATTCAGTTTAAAAGTATATATTTATCCATTTCTTATAATTAAATAGTTTAGCATCTTGAAAGATTATCTTTATAATTTGGTATGTTTGATTATTTTATGTTACTCGGACAGGTTTTCTTCTTATTTTACACATATTTTTGATTTTTAAACTAGATTATAACATAAAACTCTTAAAGAATTGAACAGTCCGTATCACACACATAATTTATTGTTGTTGTTTTTTCTCCTTGTCATTATCTGTCAGCCCGTCAGTTGATCACTCTCTCTCTCTCTCTCTCTCTCTCTCTCTCTCTCTCTCTCTCTCTCTCTCTCTCTCTCTCTCTCTCTCTCTCTCTCTCTCTCTCTCTCGCTCTCTCTCTCTCTCTTTGTCTGTCTGTCTGTCTGTCTGTCTGTCTGTCTGTCTGTCTGTCTGTCTGTCTGTCTGTCTGTCTGTCTCTCTCTCTCTCTCTCTCTCTCTCTCTCTCTCTCTCTCTCTCTCTCTCTCTCTCTCTCTCTCTCTCTTTCTCTCTTTTATTTAACTTTTCCCATTCTCCTTCGTCCCTTCCCAAGCCCCGCCCCTCCTCTTTCATCCCAGCCCCATCCCCTCTTCCTTGCGTGCATTCTCCCACCCCGCCCACCCCACAACGTGATCCAGCCCGATAAGATTCTATAAAAAGAAACGCCACAGTTTGTGATTTAGACCACAGTCGGTCGCCATATTTGATCCCCACCGCGGCGTACTGCTCGTGGCGCCGCGAAGAGGGAGAGGAGGCTCCATTAGTTCTAAACTCCTTGGGGTAGGCTAAGTAGAAATCTTTTCCTTCTAGAGATAGTAGTATAAAAACGGAGTGTCTACGTACACGGTAACCGGGCGAGTAGCCTCAGAGTCTATGTACACGGTAACCGGGCGAGTAGCCTCAGGTTCTACGTACACGGTAACCGGGCGAGTAGCCTCAGGGTCTATGTACACGGTAACCGGGCGAGTAGTCTCAGTATCTACGTACACGGTAACCGGAAGGTTCAAGAGGTAGTTCACTCAGCCAAAAAGAGTGTCACTTTTATTGTTTTTCACACAAGTAGGGTAAATTCTAACTCTGTTCGCAAAGTTCGCGCTTTTTCGAAAAGGGTGCACTAGGGTCAACAACCGCTCTATAGTCCAGCATGATAAATACCCACTAGATTTTATAACAGAGCGTCCAGTAAGCCTTTACTTTCGCTTTCGTTACCACCCAGAAATGTGTCAGTAATTTGCCTGATAACGCAACAATTATTGTAACATGCAGGTTCGGCATTACAAATGTGGTGACGCCATGAAAATAAATCAATATTTGTCGCTGTGTCGTGACTTATGGGGGCAACATAAAGAAAAGAAAGTTATACAAGCGTCTTGTTGGGCTCGCCATTGTGACCGGTCAATGAACCTGCGCGCGTTCTGAGCTCTTCGAAGTACAGGACTCAGGAATGGAGGGTGGGGGGGTGGGGGGGGGGGGGGGGGAGATTATTGATTTTTTTTTTTTAAGACGCACTCGGGGATATGGGGAGGGCTTAACGCAACACCAGAGGACAAAATAAAACTGAAACTGGAAGCAAATTTTAATATGTTTAATGTTTAGAATTTTGATTACTACTATATCTCTGCTACTTCTAAGTAAAGTGTGCGTTGGTGCAGGCCTTGTGTGAAAACGGCCTTAGTGTTCGCGTTTCATTGGATTGGTGACAGTAAAGTAGATCTCTATATTATTTTAGCCTTCTGTACAAGATTCGCAGATTTTCAGTATCACTGCATCTTGCTCTCCCACAGTTCTTACACCTCTCACACTGAATAAGTCTACTTGGGCTATTCTACTGTACTTTGAGTTTGAGCATTAGCTTTTGTCGTTCACGTTTATTATATAGGCCTATATATATATATATATATATATATATATATATGATATGAGTCATGACAGTCGATATTCTTGTTCTAGGCTCAAAACAAGATTCATTTTTATATAGTTTATTTATACAGGCGAATATGATGAAGGGAAAACATTAATAGGTCGCACAAGACCCCAAGCGCCACTTCTTTCTGTACGTAATCAAGATTGTAAATATTTTGTACGTGACTCTTACTTGAAGTTATCTCCCAACCCCACAAATTGGTGTGAAATAACCTTGCTTTGATAAATTGATGGTTTTCATTTCAGCATTCTAGGTTTCAACAGTATACATGTAATAATAATGGGTGTTTCGCGAAAAAGGGCTTCGCTGTGGCGATCACTCAGAAAGTTCCTCCTTTTTTTAGAATTCTGAGTTTAGACCCATGTGATTTACATAAGATAAAATTGGTTTTCAAAATGCTGTGACAATCTTTATTTTTGATGGCTCATGATTATTATAGCTAAAAATATGAATTCTTTGCTACCTTGTTTTGTACTATGTCACACCCTTTGGTGCAGAAAAGCAAGCATTAGACCAAATACTACATGAGTACATGTATAGCCTTTGGGAGTTGACCATAGCTATACCCCCTAAAGATGTACTTTTCCATGTTTGATTTTGACTGTCTTCTCTCTTCGATTAGTTTTAATATGTCCTGGGTCATTCATTTCTTATTTGCTCTTTTAGCTTTCATATTGTTTTATCCAATGTGTATGTTGTGTGACTTGTGTGTGTTTAGAGACAGAGAGAATATCGTTGTGAGGCTATGGATATTTTTGTTTATAATGTAACTACATGTACAAAGTCATAGTCAAGTCTACTTCTGACAAACTCAACCAATAAAGCGATCCTCATATCGTTTTATCCAATGTGTATGTTGTGTGATTTATTTGTGTGTAACATGCTATTTATTAAATATATATATTATATATACAGTGGCGGGGCGCCCTTGGTGCAATTGGTGCAAGCGCGCCACCTAACCCTGGCCTTCACCCCCTCCCTTTTGAATTGTTCTAAACCAGTCAGTGCTCTAGATCTACATTATTACCGGTACTTCCTTGTGATCCGTCACCAGCTGGCTGCACCAGTGAACAGACAAACGGCAAGGATGAGATTTTGCACATTTTAAGAGGTAGGGTATAAAGATCTACTTTTGAGAAATTAGATTGTAGGTTTAGAACACATACAAACTTTTTAAAAAAACAATGATTCAATTGTTTCTGAGATATTTGTTCATGGAAAATCCATTTCCAATTCGGCATTCAGTTGACATCAATATCATGATTAGAATTCGATGGTAAAACATATCAGAGAAGAGGAAATGTGCTTCAAGAATAGATTTTAACACCTAAAAGCAGTTTTCATTATCTTTTTAAAACATACCCTACCCTCAAAACAATTCAAAATAAAATATTTTAGAAGTTTAGAAGTCAACTCAACAAAAACTATTTTTACACATTGTTAATTAATGGTGGAACTATCAGGGTTTTTTTTTTTGGAAACACATTTTGGTCGAAAAGGTGATTTTTTTGGTCATTATCAGCCTGTTGCTCAAAATGGTCTGTGGCGACGTTTGGTACCTTTCCTTAGGCACACACACACATTATGTTCTTAAAGACTTTTCTTAAGCTCTCTCTCTCACCCACTCACTCTCTCATTCTGTCTCTCTGTCTCTCATTCTGTCTCTCTGTCTCTCTTTCTCCCTCCTCTCTCTCTCTCTCTCTCTCTCTCTCTCTCTCTCTCTGTGTCTG
>NW_004797470.1:432082-434692 GCF_000002075.1 Aplysia californica | reverse complement strand
CTCTCTCTCTCTCTCTCTCTCTCTCTCTCTCTCTCTCTCTCTCTCTCTCTCCCTCCCTCAAACTCTCTCTCTCTCTCTCTCTCTCTCTCTCTCTCTCTCTCTCTCTCTCTCTCTCTCCCTCAAACTCTCTCTCTCTCTCTCTCTCTCTCTCTCTCTCTCTCTCTCTCTCTCTCTCTCTTGGTAAAAAACACTGACATTTAAAAAAATACCTGGCTGCGTCATTTTACAGTTTCTGAAAGACCATGGCAGAGAGAAAAGATTGTAGTATAAAAAATGTGAGTGACTGAAATGTTTCTGAGAAGAGAGAAGGGGAGAGAGAGAGAGAGAGAGAGAGAGAGAGAGAGAGAGAGAGAGAGAGAGAGAGAGAGAGAGAGGGACAGAGAGACAGAGAGACACAGAGAGAGAGACAGAGAGAGAGAGGGGGGAGGGGGGAGAGAGAGAGAGAGAGAGAGAGAGAGAGAGAGAGAGAGAGAGAGAGAGGAAGGGGCAGGGGGATGCTAACTTCGCTAACACCCCCCCCCCCCCCAACTCCCCCGGAGAAAAAAAAAGAAACAATTCAAAAAACAAATGAGCGCTCCTTAATGGTCAATGTCACAGATGATCTCAAAGTCTCTTATGTGTTACAAGTTTTCACATGTGTCGCAATGTGGTGGAATCGGGCGTTCGTTAAAATAATTAAATGAAAGAAATCAGCACTTCTTGGGGTGCAGAGGGGCAATTTTTTCCTAATTTTCTTATTTTTTTTAGGCTCAACGCCTTTTATATCCTTTTAAAAACACATTTTTGTGTGAATTTTACTTAAAAACATTGATTAAGGACACTAATTTCACCTTTGAAACCAGGCCACTCTCACTTCCTTCAATCGCAAATATCTCTATTTCTATTCAAGATAGATGGGTGTTCTTTCCCCTAAAGGAAGACAAATGAGCAGGCTATAAGATGATACCAATAACTCCATATGCCCAAAAATTGACGAGCGCCTAATTGGATCCACGGCATTGTGACACACATAGATCTAGTACTAGAGCTGGGGGCAGTAACATCACCTAGGTAAACGATGGATGAGTGGGGGCTGTGTGTGTCTTCTCTGGGACGCTGACCGTTGATGGAAAGAACAACAAGCACAGTCCGACAGACAGGTATGTACTTTTCGACACTCGCACGGAGACATCTGGACAGTCTTGGGAAAAATTTACAAACTTTTGTTTTGTTTTAGTAGAGGTTTTACGGCGCTCGCAACTGCATAAGGTCATATGAGCGCCAAGGGGTGGATGTCAACAGAGAAGTCCTTACAGGGAATCAGACTTACTCTGCTCACCTCTCTAGCTTCAACAGCACAAAGTCTGCTTCGACTATCAAGGCACCCCGGAAATAGTAGGTCATAAGAGTGTGACAAACATACATTAAGAAGTGGAGGAAAATGAAAATAGTAAGGATTAGGAAAGAAAAAGCAGCAGTTCCCTGTTGCAGTTCAGGCACAGTTATGAGCATGATATTGATGAATCAGCCCATTTACAATTCTACTGTGCATAAGAACATGTTAATGTCCCCCCTCTGGGAATGGTCTAAAGACACTTCAGGCAGTAGTACCGTCCCGGTGTGTGGAGGTCAATGGGGTCAAGAACGTTACCTCTGTGAGCTCTTGTACTACTACCGAAATGGTCCAAGGCCACCCATTGTCGAGAAAAAATGGCCGGCTTAGAGAAGTGACTGTCTTACTCAGTTTCATTTTATCGTTTAAAAAACGTAAACGAGGAAATGGGAAATGTCCGTTGGCACAGATGATTGTCTTGTACGATCGTTCCAGTAGGTTTTACTGTACTTTTATAATTCATAGCCTCTTTGATTTCTGCACTTTAAGTTGTGACGGAAGGCAACATATGGAAGGGAAGAAACTCAGTAATTTTCTCAATTTTGAACGGGAGGAAGATGAGAGTTAGCTCCCGTGTGCAGGATCTGGTCCCTGTGTCGCTCATACAGCTGGACCATCTCGTCCTTGGAACAGTTGGCATCAAGGACCTGGTGGGGGGTGGGGAGGTTGTTTGGGGGGGGGGGGGGGGACAGACAGCGAAATCGAAAGAGTGTGAACCCGTGCATGTATGCATACACACACATATCTGTCTGTCTGTCTTGTCTGTCTGTCTGTCTGTCTGTCTGTCTGTCTGTCCGTCCGTCCGTCCGTTTGTCTGCCTGTCCATTTTAATCTATCGGCACTTGCAACACAACGTGGTCATATACGTGCTGACGATTAAAGGCTGAACATCCGCTAACCACCCATAAATATATCTTAATAATATACTTCCATATATATATATATATATATATATATATATATATATATATATATATATATATATATATATATATATATATATATATATATATATATATATATATATATGCCTATATGTCAGGGAGATATTGACCCCTTCTAAGTAATCTAAGCCCGACTGACCTTCCCATTCAAGGTCAACGAAGCCCACATCCTATAATATGTTCTAAATTATCTTTGTATCTTTCTTTCTTTCTTTTTCTCTCCTTCCTTGCAGTCTCTATCTGCCTATCTGGCTGTCAGTCTGTCTGTCACCGTCTCTGTCTCTTTTTCTCTCC
>NW_004797470.1:427692-431672 GCF_000002075.1 Aplysia californica | reverse complement strand
GTTTGGAATAAAAAATAAAAGGAAGGGTGTGGACAAGTGGTCAAGTTGATAAACGGGGGGGGGGGGGGGGCACATTCTCATACCCCTGTACTAGTAGGAACAAATCTGTTTTATTTCTCCTTCAGTGAATAAAAGAACAAGAGATCATGACATTTGAGTTATTTTAGCTAGTAACTGTGACAACTTTTTCCATTTAGGAACAAACCAGTTTCTTTTTAAAATACTCGTATTTACCAAAGTACAAAAGTTTTGAAAATGCACAGAAAATTGAGGTAGCCAACCCGGTACCGGTACTAATACTGATGGTAATTTACCATTCACACACAAAAAATGAAGTTTCATTCAGATACCTAGATCTAGATATAATGTTTCACATGATTGTCTGTCAAGGAAGGAAGACCAAGGCGACGATGGAGTGAATCTGTGGCAGACACCTTTAAAGATCATGGGATGTCCCTCCTACAGGCCACACGACTTGCTGCAGACAGACGCATGTGTCTCCCCGCGACACCCCAGGGTACAAGCGGAAGAAAAAAGTAAAGTAAAGTAAGTCTGTCATGGCAAGCTGGAAAATAATAAACACGGGGGGAGGGGGGTATAGAACAATGGGGTGGGGGGGGGGGGCTTTTTCTGCATATTCGATACCTTTTCAGCACTCACCAGAACGTTAGGCTTGTAGACTTTCGTCCCCCGGATAAAGAGGTCTTCATGCTGTCCGTGTATGGATTCGATGGATTTCTGCACAGAAGTAATAATAGATAGCATTTGTATGGCGCAAACCCCCGCTCAACAGCAAGCGTATTTCTGCACAGAAGTGGTCGCTTTTAAGGACAAGCGGGCTAACCCAGATTTCGGGGGGTTTCCAGAAATCTTGACCTACACCAAAAGTGGGCATTGCCCTACCTATAGGAGAAGTTTGGTTTCATTGGAGTGTGTATTTTTCTTCTTTTTTTTTTTTTACTCTCCTCGTCTTTTAAAGATGGAACTGAACAAGGGTCCTAAAACTTTACCATCGATTTACTCAAAACAGATTTTTTGGGGATATCCCCCTTGTGCTTAAAAGCGACCAATCAATAATAGCATTTTTGTACAGTGCAAAATCCCCGCTCTACAGCAAGTTTTGTGCGCTCACAATCTATATTACCCCAGCAGATCTGACCGCATTCCGGAACAATCTGAACTCTCAGGGAATTCCACGCACAAGACAAAGGATATTGAGCAGGAAGAGGGGAGGATGTGAACGATAATAATACTTGTATTAACCCTATCCGTACACCCTGGGGTCATTTTGTACCCCCCGGGGTTGTATTCTTCACATTTTAGAATACTTCTAGTACGAAACTCTCTTTGAAACTTTCAGTATTTCTCAAAAAATCATTTTTACAGACTGCTGTGCAAAGCGTACGGGTCGGATTAACGAGTAAATCTCCTCTTTGGAAAGTGGTGGCATAGAGTTCCCCACGTCGTATAGATACAAAAGTAAAACACGACGTACGGATAGGGTTAAGTGGTGGCACAGAGTTCCCCACGTCGTATGGATACAATAGTAAAACACGACGTACGGATAGGGTTAAAAACAGGAAAGGGAGGGAAGTAAGGAAACTTTGCCGTGCTCAGAGTTGTCTACAGTACCTAACCATGTTGGAAAAATGTCTTAGTGATACCCTGTGAAAGAACAGAGAGTGAGCTGTTCTGAAACCTAGCTGTAAAACTCAATATTTGCTCTTTCATCCCCTCCTCCTCCCCCCGCTCTCTCTTTGTTTCTATCCTTGTATTTGTCTGTCAGCCCAGCTCTCTATCTGTAATCTATCTGATAAAGCCTATGTCTTTATAAAGTTTACAAACAAGAACACACCGTTGGATATCTGTTTCCTCAATGCACCCCTGTTGTATCTCTCTCTCTCTCTCTCTCTCTCTCTCTCTCTCTCTCTCTCTCTCTCTCTCTCTCTCTCTCTCTCTCTCTCTCCCTCTCTCTCCCTCTCTCCTCTCTCTGTCTCTCTCTGTGCGAGCGTGTCTGTCTGTCTGTCTGTCTGTCTGTCTATCTGTGTCTATTTGTGTGTTTGTCTGTCTGTCTGTCTGTCTGTCTGTCTGTCTGTCTGTCTGTCTGTCTGTTAGCCTGCCTGTCTGTTAGTTTGTCAGTCTGTCTGTCTGTCTGTTAGTTTGTCGTTTCTACCATTGGAATATCTTTTTCTTCGACGCGCCCCCTCTTGAGGATACGGTCTGGAATCACCCTCGGATCAGTCCTCAGGTACACTGGAGTGAGAGAGGAACAATTGTGACAGTTAAGTTATTGGATTATTTATACTGCTGCTGCTGCTGCTGCTGCTGCTGCTGCTGCTGCTACTACTACTGATGATAATGATAATGATGATGAAGATGATGATGAAACGTTGAACTTATATTAAATTTTTTTAAATCAACTAAGTCTCAAACCCTTTTTTTATTCCCTGCTACCTACAATGATGATGATGATGATGATGATGATGATGATGATGATGATGATGATGATGATGATGATGATGATGATGATGATGATGATGATGATGATATTGATAGCGATAAATAATGATAATGATATTGATAATGATAACGATAATGATATCAATTTTTCAAAAAATAATTATAAAATTATAAGAAAGATAAAAGGCCAAAGATAATCAAGACAATAATAATAATAATACACTATATTATTACCCCAGCAGACCATAGAACACTCTGAAACATTCTCAGCTTCCCGGGAAGCATACAGTGCAAGCAGCTGATTAAGCGCTCAAACACTAACAAACTGACAAGATCTTTCGCTGTCTATAGCCGGGTACCCATTTCCACCTGGGTGAAGTGAGGAAAATTCGTGTAAAGTGCCTTTCCCAAGGACACCACGTCGGGCCCCTGACGGGATTCGAACCCACGACCTTACGGTTGCGAGTCCGAGAGCCTAACCACTAGGCCACCGACATCATTGTCTCAGTAACTCAAAACGGCCTATAAATATAATGTCACACAGAACTTTGTTATTCTCAGGTAGCAAATTGTTATTCCGGCTATAACCACGGTCATCGGGAAAAAGCTTAAGCGTGCTTAAAGCCGAAGCGTGCTTAAGTGCGAAGTAGACATAATCCAGAGATTTTCATGTAGAAAATTCCCCGTGCTATTTCCCTTTGTTTGTAAGTAGGCCTATAGCGGTCCCGCAAAAGTGTGGACTGTTATTTAGACACCCGCCAAGGTAGTTTTTGTTCGCTTGTTTGTTTTTGTTTTGTGGTCGAATGGGAAATGAAAACTTAATTTAGACGGCCAGTCACGATACAGCACACTAGGCCTACTGTAACACACTGCCTGTGCGTACCACTGCCCGCTGTGCCACTCATACCATCGCCTTCATCCCACTTCGCGTGTGATACACAATCAGGATTAATGGATAGCGAGGGTCAAAGGTGAAATCGCAGCCAGCCTCCCTTTCTCGTCTCCCCGACTCTCTTTGTATTTTTTGGGGGGGTCGTGTGTAGCTTTGCCCTAGGCCTAGGCTAGATCCTATGTCCGTGCGCACGACTGTGTGCATCTCTCTGCCTTCCTCTGAGTGTGTGTGTCCATCACTTGCGTTCTTTGTGTTTCTCTTGACACACTCCACTGCTGCGGTGTAGACTGTGTTCAAACTTCGAGGGGTCATCATGAAAATATTGACTGTCTTGTAAATGAGGCGTGCTTGAAGCCGAAGTTACCGTGCTAAAAGGCGTGTGATTTATATAGCAAAAATTCGGTAAGAGCCGTTTAGCGTGCTTGAGTCCGAAACGTGCTTAAGGCCGGCGTGCTTAAAGCCGGCACGGACTGTAATAATAAATAGCATTTGTATAGCGCATGTCCCCACTTGAAAGCAAGCTCTATGCGCTTTTACACTATATTATTACCCCAGCAGACCATAGAACACTTAGAAACATTCTCAGCTGCCCGGGATTATTCTAATGATTACCGTAGAGATCCACTTT
>NW_004797470.1:426403-427592 GCF_000002075.1 Aplysia californica | reverse complement strand
TTATTATTACCCACTTTCGTGAAATGTGACGTCAATATTTTTGAGTTACAGAATGTTATGTCAAGCTTTTTGCGAATGCAATTCTTGCATATCAATCATGATGACTCCGAATATTCTTACAAGTTTGATAGAGCACATAGAGCATCTGTTTTATGTCATCATTGTCTTAGTCACTCAAAAAGGCCGATAATTTCACTATAATAATAAATAGCATTTGTATAGCGCAAATCCCCTCTCAACAGCAGGCTCTATGTGCTTTACACTATATTATTACCCCAGCAGACCATAGAACACTCCGAAACATTCTCAGCTTTCCGGGATTAATCTCATGATTACCGTAGAGATCCACTTTGATTTGGAGAGCATCCACAATCCAGTCGTGCCATTGGGACAGGACAGAGTGTTCGATTGTCGTCATTTTTCCGCTAGGGAGAGACAGAACAAGGATCCTTGCTCATTCTTTTTTTGGTGAGAGTTTTATGGCATTTGCAACACAATAAGGTCATATAAGTACCGAAGAATAGATGGGTTACAAGAGAGTAAAATACACAAAAAAGGAGGAGAGATAGAAACGACAGTAGTTTGATAGGAAAGAAGGAGCAAACCACACAAGAGCACCCGCCAACCACCCACGATCCTTGCTCAAATGAGGGTCACTACATTCAGAGACTATGATGGTTCTATTTTGTTTTGATTGTCAATCCAACAAGACATGATGTTCCTATCAAACATCTATCGTCCTTATCTCTCCTTCTTTTTTTGTGTTTGTTACTTTCTTGTAACACCTCTAATCTTCGGCACTTATATGACCGTATCGTGTTGCAAGTGCCGTAAAACTCTTACTAAAACTATAAAAGACATGGTGATAATGAAAATCCTCCCCCCTGCCCCAGATGCAGACAGCTCATTCTATGCCAGAGGGGAGAAGAAATATTGTACAGGACAACTGAGAGGAAACATTCGGGTCTAGTGTGACGTCAGTCTGGGGATTGTACGTCAGTCTGGGGATTGTACGTCAGTCTGGGGATTGTACGTCAGTCTGGGGATTGTACGTCAGTCTGGGGAGTGTACGTCAGTCTGGGGAGTGTACGTCAGTCTGGGGAGTGTACGTCAGTCTGGGGATTGTACGTCAGTCTGGGGATTGTACGTCAGTCTGGGGATTGTACGTCAGTCTGGGGATTGTACGTCA
>NW_004797470.1:421217-424608 GCF_000002075.1 Aplysia californica | reverse complement strand
ACACAAACACACACACACAAACACACACACATACACTCACAAACACACACAAACACACACAAACACACACACACACAAACAAACACACATAAGCACACACACACACACAAAGACACACACACACACACACAAACACACACACACACAAACACACACACACAAACACACACACATACACTCACAAACACACACAAACACACACAAACACACACACACACAAACAAACACACATAAGCACACACACACACACAAAGACACACACACACACACACAAACACACACACACACAAACACACACACACAAACACACACACATACACTCACAAACACAGACAAATCCACACAAACACACACACACACACACACACACAAACAAGCACACACCCTGGCCTTCAATTTCGTAGAATCCGAGTGTTCGTTACAGCAAATAAATATAAGGTTTATGTGTAGAAAATCATAGGCACCGAGCAAGTAATGTAGAATGTATTCGATTTTTTCAGTCAAAATTAGCTTGGTTTCAAATGAGAGGCATTTTCGTTTGTTTGGTACCGAAGTAACTTTGACTATCTGCACAAAACAAACATTCTAAAACAGCTAATGACCATAACCACGACAGTAAATGAAATGCAACCAAAGACAGGTATAGTACAGACAAACTAGCAAAAGCTGCGGAAAAAGTAGGCCTTATAATAAATGTATCCAGAACAGAAGTACTACGACTATCATCAGAAACTACACCCATAACACTTTATGGAGAACCCCTTGCAGAAATTAGTTAACTCAAGTACCTTGGCAGCATTATATCCAAACCTGCAGACTGCCTTGACGATGCCCACCAAAGACTCAAAAATGCAAGGATCGCTTTTGTAAAATAATTCCATTTTATTAGTAAAATTCTTCGTAGACATTTTGCTTGGAAGCTTTTCAATTTTCATTTAATTGTTTTATTTGTTTTCCATATCTCTGAACCATACGTCAATACAGCCAAAATACTTCTGTTTTATATTTTAAATTTAGTCTTCAAAGAGATGATCGTTGATTTCCATATAGTTTTTAAGTTCACAAAAGCGATCCATGCATTTTTGAGTCTTTGGTGGACGTCATTACTAGACCAGCTCCGTAATCCAATCAAGGGCTTTGTACAATCGCTAGCAATGCAGTGAAAGGGTTAACGACACCTACAACACCCACCTGGGGGCTGTGAAAGCGAAAGGGTTAACTACATCTTCAACTCCAACATAGGAGCAGTGAAAGTGAAAGGGTTAACGACATCTTCAACACCAACATGAGTGCAGTGAAAGGGTTAATTACATCTACAACACCCACCTGGGGGCAGTGAAAGGGTTAACGACACATACAGCACCCACCTGGGGGCAGTGAAAGAGTTAATGACACATACAACACCCACCTGGGGGCAGTGAAAGGGTTAATGACACCTACAACACCAGCCTGAGTGCAGTGAAGGGGTTAACGACACCTACAACACCCACCTGGGGGCAGTGAAAGGGTTAACGACACCTACATCACCAACCTGGGGGCAGTGAAAGAGTTAATGACACATACAGCACCCACCTGGGGGCAGTGAAAGGGTTAACGACACCTACAGCACCCACCTGGGGGCAGTGAAAGGGTTAACGACACCTACAGCACCCACCTGGGGGCAGTGAAAGAGTTAATGACACATACAGCACCTACCTGCGGCCGGACGTGTGACTGGGCCATGGTCAGCTGGATGTAGCTCTGTGTGGTGGCGCCCCAGCGGGCCGCGTCCTTGTGGACGAGATCCTGGCATACAAAAACCACGCCAGACGCCAGTGAGTTTTTTGTCGCACATTGTTTTTGTAAGAGTTTTACGGCACTTGCAACACAATAAGGTCATATAAGTGCCGAAGAATAGATGGGTTACAAGAGAGTAACAAACACAAAAAAGAAGGAGGAGAGATATGGACGATAGATGTTTGATAGGAAAGAAGGAGCAAACCACACCAGAGCACCCGCCAACCACCCACATCAGTGAGTTGGAGTAGACAGAAACTCACCGACACAATAACACGGAGACGTCTCTATCTCACAATTACAAAGTTCTAACGGACAATTTTTTAGAATAGTTTAGTAAGAGCTTTACGGCGCTCGCAACTGCATAAGGTCATCCAAGTGCGGCTGACATTTTGGGCCGTTTTGAGTTACTAAGACCGTGCGGTCGGAAACCAAATGTACCATCCGCTTGATCAAACTCGTAAGACCATTTGGAGTCGTTATCAAGATATTTAAAGAACTGCATTTGAAAAAACTTGACATGATATGAAACCAAATTGTTGACGCCAAATTTCTCACAAGTGGGTAACGTAGGCTTTGTATTTCTACGGTATAGTGACTTATTCGTGGTAGGTCAAAGCAAGACTGATAAACAGAAACACACAAACACAGTAACACCGTCATTTAGATCTATTAAGAGAAGGTCAAAGCAAGACTGATAAACAGAAACACACAAACACAGTAACACCGTCATTTAGATCTACTAAGAGAAGGTCAAAGCAAGACTAATAGATAGAAACTCAACGACACAATAATACGGACATTTCCAGAAATCTTGACCTACACCAAAAGTGTGCTTGCCCTACCTACGGGAGAAGTATTGGTTTCATTGATGTACATATTTGTTTGGTTATAGAGAACACTCCCCTTTCTTGTAAAGAAACTGAACAAGGGGCAACAACTTATCCTTGATCTTCTCAAAACAGCATTTTTCTGGATAGCCCCCTTGTGCTTAAAAGCAACCATTTATTAGAGGAAGGAAATGGAGACTGATAGCCATAAACACACCGACACGACAGTGAGTGGCAAGGAAAAAAAGCTTGATAGATAGACAGACCCAACAACAAATGGAGATCGGTGTCTGCGGTGTAGTGGTGGGGTGTTTCGCTGCACACCGGAAACCCGAGTTTGATCCCCGAACTGGGAGAATTTTGTCAAGTATCTCGACGGTCTTTCAACAGGGATGGTATCCCTCTCATCCATAGTGTTCTTAAATACTTATTTAACCTCACTATGATCTCATCCCAAGAGGGGTCTCTCTGGAGGGTCGGAATACCGCCTCGTAACCTTATCCGTACACCCTGGGGTCATTTTGTACCCCCGGATTGTATTCTTCACATTTTAGAATACTTCTAGTACGAAGATGTCTTTGAAACTTTCAGTATTTCTCAGAAAATCATTTTGACAGACTGCTATGCAAAGTGTATGGATCGGATTAACGCGTTAATTTCCTCTTTGAAAGTGGTGGCACAGAGTTCCCCACGTCCTATGGATACGATAGTAAAACACGACGTACGGATAGGGTTAAGTGGTGGCACAGAGTTCCCCACGTCGTATGGATACGATAGTAAAACAC
>NW_004797470.1:418841-421117 GCF_000002075.1 Aplysia californica | reverse complement strand
TCAGTCAGTCAGTCAGTCAGTCAGTCAGTCAGTCAGTCAGTCAGTAAGTAAGTAAGTAAGTAAGTAAGCAAGCAAGCAAGCAAGCAAGCAAGCAAGCAAGCAAGCAAAAGTAAGCAAGTAGATAAGCAAATAAGCAGGCAAGAGTGAACAAGCAAGCAAGCAAGCAACAAGCAAGCAACAAGCAAGCAAGTAAGTAAGTAAGTAAGTAAGTAAATGGGTTGGTTGGTTGGTTGGTTGGTTGGTTGGTTGGTTGGTTGGTTGGTTGGTTGGTTGGTTGGTTGGTTGGTTGGTTGGTTGGTTGGTTGGTTGGTTGGTTGGTTGGTTAGTAAATACATACGTACGTTATGTACATACGTAAGTAAGTAACCCCCGGGGCAGTGCCATTGACTGTAGTGTCTTTAGGCCATTCCCAAAGGGAGGACATTTCTCGTTCAAGCACAGTAGAATTGTAAATGGGCTGATTCATGTCACATTCATAACTGTGCCTGATCTACAACAGGGAACTGCTGCTTTTTCTTTCCTAATCCTTACTATTGTCATTTTCCTCTACTTCATTAGTATGTTTGTCACTCTCTTGTGGCCCGCTATTTCCAGGGTGCATTGATAGTCGAAGCAGACCTTGTGCTGTTGAAACTAGAGAAGTGAGCAGAGTAAGTCTGATTCCCTGTAAAGACTTCTCTGTTAACACCCACCCATTGGCGCTCATATGACCTTATGCAGTTGCAAGCGCCGCAAAACCCTCTACAATATAAAAAAAGCAAGTAAGTAATTAAGTAAGTAGTAAATATGTAAGTGAGCGAGCAAGAAAGCAAGCAGACGAACGAACGAGTGAGCGAGTTAGGTAATGAGTGAGTGAGCGTGTGAATGAGTGGGTGAGTAAGTGTGTGAGTGAGTGAGTGAGTGAGTGAGTGAGTGGGTGAGTGGGTGAGTGAGTGAGTGAGTGAGTGGGTGAGTGAGTGAGTGAGTGAGTGAGTGACTGGTGGCTGGTTCCTCTTCTCTAAATCAGTCTCTATCTGTAAACGCTGAAGCTCACTTTATCACTTATGTGCTCACACATACACGCACACACACTTGCACACACACACACACACATACACACACAAACACACACATACACACACATACACACTCACTCACACACATTGACACAAATGAGTTCATGCACAAAATACACAAATGCGCATATCGACACACACGCACGCACACACACACATGCACATACATACACACACATAAACACATACACACAAACACACACACACACACACACACACACACACACACACACACACACAAACACTCACAAACAGGTGCACATACACTTAACACACAAATACACATACACATTCACACTCCCACACAAGCACACATAGACACACACGTACACACGTACACACCCGCGCGCACACACACACACACACACACACACACACACACACACACACACACACACACACACACACACATGCACACACACACATACATTTTGTACACAACAGAAATATACAGAAGTTCCAAGAAATTGATTTTAAAAAACTTTTGTCACATAAAAAGGAGACAGAAAAACAAAAACAGGTGAAGATTCTGAGCGAAAACTGAAATTCGTATTCGCAAAAGTTTTACAGCACTTGCAACACAAAAGGGTCATATAAGTGCCGAAGATTAGAGTTAGATTCTAGAGGTGTTACAAGAGAGTAACAAACACAAAAAAGAAGGAGGGGAGATAAAGATGAAAGATGTTTGATAGGAAAGAAGAAGCAAACCACACCAGAGCACCCGCCAACCACCCACCAAACTGAAATTCGGCTTGTCTCACCTCACAGTTGCTGTTGTCCTTGAAGTAGTCCAATAGCGTGGACTTTCCGCTGGCAATGTTCCCTTCCACCACCGTCTGCAGAAAAAGTGAGTTTTAGTAAGGTTTAGTTTAATTTTAGTAAGAGTTTTACGGCACTTGCAACGTCATAAAGTGCCGAAGATTAGAGGTGTTACAAGAGAGAAACAAACTCCAAAAAGTAGGGGAGATAAAGACCATACGTGTTTGATATATATATGAAAGAAGAGGCAAACCGCACCAGAGCAACAGAAAAAGGAAGGGGCAAAGCATCAGAACAGCGCACTTTCGGGGAAAAAAGTATCAAAGCCGCCCACTGTCAGAACCGCACAGTGAAAAAATAACTTGTATCAAAACTGCGCTCTTTTGAAATAAAAGAGTCAAAGCCTCCACTATTACCTTGCCCCTCCCCCCCCCCCCCCCCACAAAAAAAAAAAAAAAGGCG